>NC_089681.1:118838391-118920891 GCF_031753505.1 Anomalospiza imberbis
AGAGGAAAAATATTGTAATGGTTTTCATGCAGCAAACTTTTATCTGGTGTTACATTTGGAGGATATTTTGGCTACTATCAGTGCATGCATCTTAAATGGACTAAAATTTTATTTTTAAACTTCCTCCTTTGATTTGGACAGTGCTGAATGGAAAGAATTTCTGTAAAATTGGATACATCCTGTCATTTGTTAATAGAGCATAGGCTGCACTGTAGTTAGAATCTTCTGAAACACAGTACTAATAAATACAAATAATGTTATTTTAATGGACATTTTTATGTTGCAGTGATCAGTGTAAGCTTTCATAGTGAAGTACATTCAGTACATATGGTATTGCTACAGTACTAATTACATTTATTGCAATGGCTTTTGCTCTGTGTCTCAGCCCTGCTTTTGTGCGGTGGACTGTTTCATAGGGGCACGCTGATAAAATATATGCTGTGAACACAGCAGATGATATTAGAATAAATAAATGTTGAAGTTGGTTATAGCTGTCTGAAGGCCTCTTAGTTATGAAATACGTACCAGGGTTAGTCCCAAGGGTTTTGAGGATGTGTCAAGAGAACTGTGTCAAGAGAATATATGCTGAAAGGAGAGTCTGCTGTATATGGAGCCTTCCAAATCTGTTGATATAAGCTCTGCCACAGTATACCACTTCTTATTTTTACCATTGCCATTCCTCAAAGCAATGCTCAAAGGTTGCAAACAAAAATAGGGTCCTGGTCTGTTGTGTACTCTGCAAATAAAGAAGGCAGGGGTGTACAATCCAGCATGGTGCATAAGCTACTTTTATAAGGGTGCTTACAATATTAGACTTGGAATGATAAATAGTGGAGTGCTGTCATTGCAGCAGCGCCCTTGGGCTAAATGGCTGTTCTGAGAAGTGGGACCAAAGACCACGGACATGGTACATACACAGCCTTGGAGTTATGACTCTTGAGGACAGAACTTGTGTCTGTTTGGCATTGGATGCTAGTGCAGATGTATCTACATCTTGATTCAGAACTGCAGGAGGATAAATGGTAACATTACCACACCATACTCAGTAGTTTATTGCTTGTGCATGGATAGTTGTGCTGTCCACAAAGCAGTATCGGATCTATGCCAGATGTTTAATTTAGATAAATACATCCATGATTCTAGAATAAGAACAGGTATATGAAGTGAAAGAATCTCAGGCCTGATTTGCTGATGATTTATTTAAGTTTTTTCCAGTTGTCATGCAATGCCTCTCATGCTGGCTTCTTCTGGTTTAGAAGAACTGGTTCTTTTTAATTGCTGATATGTTTTGGGGCCTGAAGTATTTATTAAATTTTTAATAATAGAAAACTGTACATGTGGTAGAATATAATATTGAAGACAGAGGCCACAATACAGAAAGGGACATTAAAAATAGAAAAGTAATAGGATACTTTCTGTTGCACTTATAATGAGATGTTCAAAGCTGATCAAAAAGAGCCCTGGAAGGAGAGGGTAAAGCCAACAAATCTCTTCATGTTAGCTTCATTCCTTGGAATGTCATAACCCAGGGGAAAGGTGATTTCTGATTTATGGGCTGAATGTGGCTTCCCCTGAAGCAACTGACATGTCTTGGAGCACAGTCCCTGACACCTGTGCAACCCTTTTCCCTCAGCTCTCCTGGCCTGATGGCCTGGGGATTCTATTTCTGAGAGTCTAGCTGACAACAGGACCTGTGCCCAGTGGAGGTGGCAGACTCACCCTTTGATGAGGACTGCGGCAGGAGAGTGGGCATGTGTAGGAATAAAGAGCTCACTTGGTGAAGAATTTCCCTAACATGGAGAGGTGCCAGTGAGTAGAGTGCACAACGTGATCTGGCTAACGCAAAGAGGTCAGCCCTTCGTGACTGGAGGAGACCATTAAATAGAGCAGGACCTCAGGAAGATGGGACTAAAAATATGGAGAAAGAGAAGATAAAGAAGGGGAAATTATGAGAGTTTAAAAACGGAAAGCAGCTTGGCAAGTCACATTACTGGACATGAGTAAGACTGTAAGACTGTGCAGGAGAAAGGGTCTTCCCAGAGATAGGTACTTGCATCAATAGAGGGAATGGATGGAATAGAAAGAAGTGGGGTGGGAAACATGGTTTCTTGTAAGTACATTTTTCGTCCAGCTTCTGTGCAAAAAGTTTACTGCATTTTTGTTAGAGATCTCTGGCAAATCCATGTGATTATGGGAGTAAACTGCTAATGTCTCACTAGAAGTGAATGGAGAGACATTAATCTTTTCTACTGCTATGTCCAGAAGACCCTCCACCTACTCTCTTATCACCTAAGGGAAAATATCTGTTAGAAGTATACTTCAGGTTGACGTTGCGGTAAGAGAGAAGATGAGTCTGAACAGCCTACTCTTGATGTGGTGATGATTGATATTCTGGTCTGATTGTGGTCAATCAAATGGTCAAGTCAGGCTCTAACAAGTGTGCCTCAGACTTAATGGATTTGAAGCTGTGGTTTAAAAAGGAAATGTGTTCTGGCTAAAGGGTTGCGTGCTAACCATTTGGATTTAAGTTTGGAAGTTACAGTTCTTCCTTGACATTTTATGTAAATCATAAAAATTTTGTCAGAAATTAGTTTCCTGAATTTCAGACATTTGTTTCATGTGCTTTCTTTCACCTGCGGCAATCAGAGATCTTTCTAGTTCTCTCATATATGCCTGCTAGGTTTGGTGGTACCTCCTGTAGTCAGTATATGTTGATTTATAGCTTTGCCAGGCCCAACTCCTAGCTTTGGACTAGAAGCCTATTTCCTGTGTCAGGTATCTGCTTTCACAACCTGCCATTGCAGCTTACTGCTCTTTCTCATCTTGAAGGTTAGAAGAGGATTAGGAAATGAAGAGAGATGGGTGCTGAAAGTCAGGCAAACCAAAGGGAAGTCCCACAAGTTCCTGAATGTTCTCACGGCTGCTCTGGGATCAGAAGTTCTCTTGTGCCTCTAGGGGGAGGGGAAAAACTGACCCTGTGACATCTCATTACAATACTGCCACATGTTTCATTCTCAAGTAAAGTGAAAATTTCGAATTAGTTGACTTAGAAAGTTGGCCACAGAAACGCATGAAAAAAATACGTGCAACATTTAGGAGAATCCACTGCAGAAATGTCTGGGAGTACACTTGTTTTCACATGCTGTTGTTATTTTCTGCTGTTCTTATGGGAAAGAAAGCCTACGTTTTTTGTGGTAGTTTTTAATGCTTCAGCACCTGATGTTCCTGTGTGTTGGGATATTTGATCATGAAAACAGGCTTTCAAGCAGGCTCAGTGTACTCTATGGCATATGCCACAAGTGTGACGCAGCATCAAAAATGTCCTTTTGTATGTGTGTTGCAGAGCTGATTTTAGGTAATGTAGTAGCTCTTAGAATGGGGGCTTAGGGCATCTGCAGTTTAGCCTGGTATCTGTGCGAAAGTCTCATAGCTTAGCACCAACAGCAGTAAGGTGGTAGACGATGGCCAAAATTGTAGCCCAATTTGGACACTAGACTGCCCAAAGTAGCAGACCTGTCAGTTCTAGTAAAGATCAGGACAAACAAGAAACTCAGTGCCACTAAAAATAGAATGATTTTTATGTCTTCAATTTTGTGGAATAGTCTGCTAAAAGAATAATGCAAAAGATTCTGAATTTTAAAGTTCAGTCTTGTATTGCTCACAGCCTCCTCCAATGACAAGGATGTCCTCTTTAGATGACACTAGATGAATATTTAGGTGAATAATTTCAGCATTGATTTCATTCTTTAAAAAGTATATAAACTAATCATGTCTCATTTAGGTTAGGAAGAGGTGTAACACTTAATGTTGTTGCAGAAGACATGCTGTCAAAGGACTTTCTTTATGGATTGTGAGTTCAGGACCTGTGTATTATCACCAAAATCTTGCTGGGGTTATGGTGGCAGCTTTTTGTGGTAAGGAATTGTAGTTGATCAGTTTAATCTGTGCCATGTGTGTTTTTGGTTTGATAAATTAATTCTTGTTGTTTTCTGTTCACTTGCTGGTGTAAAAAGCATGGTTTGTACTAAGCTTCACTAGTGAATGCCAGTGATAAACTTTGAAAAATTTTAGTGTTGCATGTTGCTTCACCAGTGAGCAAATGTGAACCATTTCTTCTTCCTCCTCTGTCACTGGTTCAACTGCGCTCTCCAGTATTGAATAAACGGTCCCCTGTTAGAACAACTGACATCTGGAAGACTCTTCACAGTACTTCACATAGCAATGTTCTGACTCAGCCATTAGTTGTCAGAGCTCAAATCGAGGTCATCTCAAGAAATCTGTAATGCCTTTTACTTCTAGCTGGCCTGAAAATCTGCTTAATGTTGTCATTCAAAATTTACATGGTTTCATTAGGCTTATTAAAAGCAATGAAAAATGCAGCAGTACGTAACACTGACAAAGCCTTTTTACCTTGCTATTTCAAATCACGTTTATGGACGATGGATTTAGCTTCCCACTAGCCCTGGGCAGAGGTATTATCTCCATTTTATGGACAAGAAAACTGAGTTAGAGTCAATGACTTGTCCAAGGTCATACATAAGACTGATGGTATTGGAGAGAAAAAAATGTCCAGATTTCTGCCTTAATTAAGTGATAATTTTTTTGAATAAACTCAGTGTCTTGGAAAAGATGCATCGATGTCTTTGTCTTTAGGGTTTTAAAAATAATTTTGAGGATTAATTTAGCAAGCCATGAATCAGTTATTTCCCTTAAAAACATGATTCTCATAACTGAGAATATTACTAATTCATCCTTTTTTGTAGACTTCAGTTCACTGCTTCCTATAAAAACTTTGTTGTAGTCCACTATGGCTCTGTTGTTGTCTGCCTTTGTGAAATAAAGCTGCCCTCATTATTTAGCTTTCTTCCATTTGCATATGTACAAGAGGGAACAGCTGCTTTCTGCAGGGATTTTGTGTACTCATTCATATTCCCACAGTGGTGGCCTTGTTCTGAAACACACTGCTACCCTGTGGAAAAGCAGAATAATACATGGACAATCTAGCAATCAGTCTGTTATTAAACATTTGGAAGTACAGTCTTAAGAGGAAAAATATAAACATAGAGTTATAATTTTAAATCTGAATCAAGTGCCATGTAATGATGATGTATAAGAGTCTCTTCCTCTTAAAGCCATTGGAAAGGTGCAGGGAAAAAATCTTTTGGAAAGAAATTTTGCAGTCTTCTTTGGTTTTTGAAAAACAAATCTAATTTTACTACTGAGAATGTTTTGTGTTTTAAAAGGGAAAAATGTGATAATGCTTATTCCTGATTTGAAGGTGACATTGGACATTCCATCTTAACTATTGCTATATCCATGCACAGAAAATTATATTGATATAAACTTGAGATTTCCAAGCATGATCCAGGCAACAGTTAATTTCCCAAAGATTTGTGAATAGTGAGGCAGTCACAGAAGTTTGGTCTGTCCTTCTTTCCTTCCTTCCTTTTTTTTTTTTTTAAATAACATTTTTACTATGTATTTTCTCATGCCTAAACATAGATTTTAAGAGAAGTAAAGCTCTAGCTGGACATGTAAACACCCAATTAAAAAATACAATTTGTACACGTCATGTAAAAATGCAACATCTCAATGACTTCTGAGAACTTTGCTTTTTGGAAAAAGCAAGTACATTCACTTTGCTTTTTTGTCTTTAAATTTTTTAAGAATTAAAGTGACTTTGAGGAAGCATAAACAATTTTCTCCCAAAGCATCAAGGCATGCATATACATGAGGTTGTGGAAACCTGGGCAGTTAGACTAGGATTTCTTAGAAAGTGATAGTTACAAGTGCACCAGTCATTAAAAGTAATAAAAAACAAGTATGATTCTGAAGCAAATGCTTCCTTACTGGAATTTTCTTTCTTGCTATTTTATCACCTTCTACTATTGGTCTTGTTTTCATAGTAGCAGAGAGTATTAAAATATTTTAAAGAGAGAGGAAAGCACTTATTGAATTATTAATATTCTGTTTATGGATATCTGAAAAAAATGGAAGGTCATAGTCTGACCTAGAGACCTTGGCAATGTCCTTTAAACAAGCATTAATCATATGTAGTGCATCAAATCATCATGTGCAAGATAACACTAGTGACCTCTCCAACTGAGAATAACAAATGACTCTTAATTTTCCTTTCTGTACGTGACAGAAGTGTTGACAACCTCTGTATATTTTTTCTTTTGCCCTGTACCTAATCAACTGATCATTTTGAACACAAAATTTTCCTTGATGTGTATCTTTTCACTCCTATTTCTGCATAATATGTACCTGTGTAGTGAAACATGTAATGATTAGCCATCATATATTCGTGTTTAGGTCTAAAGTCATAATACTTTCTGCATCTTTGATGAAATGACATACTGAAAAAAGAGAATCATATTACATTAACTAGTTAAAATATATGAAATTTATAAAGCTGTTCTTCAAAATGCAGGTAATAATACACCATGCTACAGCATTCTTGGGGAAGATGCGTACTGCCTGAAACATTTTTTTGAATGAAATCTTCATATGAAGATTCATATGAAAAACCTGACAGAGTCATGCATGATCTTCTACATCACCTGTATGAAAGCTACTTAAAAGTCTTAAAAAGGGGTCATTAGTATTTGTAACAGGAGTTGTGATGTGTTCAGAGGCATGTCTTTTTATGCAGTTGGAAAGTCTGAATAAATATTTTAGAGCTAAACTGAAGACTTAATTGCCTGTCAGTTGCTGAAAAGATCTTGTTAAACCAATTATAACCCTATAATCCCTGTAGTTTCATTCTGTTATGGGCTACACTGCAACTATAGGGTAGTGGAGAAATCTACAGGATTGGTATGCCTTAAAGGGTTAACAGGCACCTTAGGCAATATTTAATGACCCTTGCTACCTTTACAGAAATTGCATCAGGATTTCAGCATTCTGGCTTGACAGTCTTGCCATTGCTCTGCCACCTGCAGTCTGATCTCTCCAGCTGGTTTCCTTCTCCCATTTTTGCAGCCTGGCCGTAAGTACGAGCCATGGCTGCTTGGCTGAGCCCTTCAGAGACTTGGAGATCATTCTCCATCCTGCTGTTCATGCAGCTCTTTGCCATGGATTTGGAGGCAAAAGCACTGTGCCATTTGTTGGCACCTTGAGGTGCTGCACATCAGGAGTCTGGCCTTGCTTTGTCTTTCACTGGTGCTAGTTGCTAAAACTGAACGGTTCACAGAAGAATGCATGAGTAGAGAATGATATCAGATTAAATCTCAGAAGGCTCAGTATTTTGAAGTACCATGGAGCATCTTTTTAAGGTGTTGTAATGGGTGGTTAAATAAACTCTGTGTTTTAGCTGTGTTGCTGGAAGCTTTCAGGAAAAACCTGAAGTGGTGGTTTCAATCTCCATCCACTGGTCAGTCAAGACCAAGTACAGTTGGACTTTTTCAACTAATCAGCTAGGAAAATTGTCAGTAGGGTAAAGTGAAACCCTCTTGTTTGATTGTATAGGCAATGTCTAGGGTACTCATTGTGTTCACATCAATTGCTCTTTCCATTGATTCCTTTGGGTATTAACAAATTAGAGAAGATTAGACACTTTTTCTACAATCCAATTAAATATTGAAGTTACATTTGAATTGTAGCATTATTGCTTTGCTGGAGTCCACTGTGAGAGTTTTGCCATGGTCTAAAATTCCTAAGGCAGATCATGCTCTGTATTACAGAAATCTTAAAAAAAAATGCTTTGTGCCACAGCTTCCAGCTCAGTGAGCTTTGAATTATGAAAATCTGAATAATGGAAGAAAAATTAGTGAATTGAGCCACTCTGCAATTTATAATCCTTCACATACCTATGTAATGCCTTTTTTTTTTCTAATGGGCTTACATTCTAGTATGCTTTTTAACCAGTAAGATTCAGATTTCATCCTTCTTTAATGACTTGCCTCAAGGGGAGATATAGAATTTTACTTCTGGAAAATGATTTCTGTTCTAAGTTTTAGTTTCTAATTGGCTAAAACTCTTGCAGAACTTGCATAGAGAGTGTTTTAAGTACTGCAGTGTACTGTGTAGGATAATAATGCTGCCTAAATCTCCTCTTCGCCTACTCGACCTCAAGAGGACACCACAAATGACACAGGTATGAAATGCAGGTCTGTATCATCATAGGTAACTTCAGGTGGTTCCTGAGGCTGAGGAGAGACTGGTTCCAGTCTCGTATTTGAAATTGGTGTGTCTTTTTGTTTTTTTTTTTTTTTTTTTTTTTTTTTTTTTTTTTTCTTTTCTTCCCATATGCTGACTGAGGCTCCCATTGTGTTGCAGCTCACATCTTTCACACTTTAAGTGTTATTGTTCAACAGTGGCGCCTTCACCTTTCTGTGTTTAAGAAGTAATACATTTTAGGCTGTTCCATATTTTACCATGTCTTCAGTCGTGTTTTTTGTATTTTAAGACTAGAGTTTCAACAGTGAAACAATGGAATATGCTGATTTTTGGGTTGTTCATCCATTTAAGAAAGTTCTGTTGGTCTTTTGTTTGATGGCCTTCAGTGTTGTAAGTTCATCATTGTTCCCTCAAGTTAGTGCTCCTACTGCAGGTTTCTTTTCCTCCTGTGGATATATAAAATAATCAAGCACATCAAGTTTGTGATGTATGCTGTGACTGTACCTGGTGACTAAGATAGAGTTCTGTGCTCTTCTAGTTTTGCTTAAGTTCATTTCTGAATCCAGATTGCATTTCTGGAGCCAGCTAGATAATTTAGGCTCTTTAGGATAGTAATTAATGTATGGTCCAAACCAGCATGTTTCAGTTTCTCTTCTGACCATCAGTATCTCTAATTTTTCTCTTAATGCTTACTTTCTTTTTTTAAACAATCAAACCCCCACCTTGGTCTGCCTTGCAATTTTTTTATGCTGTCTTTCCATAGATCAAGAACTGCTGTTAGGAAAATTTTAAGAATTAAACAGTTGTGCTGTTCTAACACTGAGCTTTAGTTCTGTGTGGACATTAAAATTGTTATGTCTTGTACAGCTGATACAGTATCATGCTTCTCGAAAATAAGTTACAAAGAACCATAAGAACTATGATGACTGATCATGCAAATTAGCTTTTTATGGGTTTCTACTTTATTTGTCCTCAAATACAAGTTCTTACATTTGTACCTTATAAAATATTTTCAGATTTACTCCTTTAAGTTGTCAATTTATATGAATATTTTATCTTCTGCTGTTGTGTACAATGGCAAATTAAGCATGAATAGCATCATTGATATGAAAGATTACTATGAATTTAGTGTGTAACTGGGACTGCTGTCCACGTTAATTCTTCTTAGTTGTTTAGAAAAATATGCTTTGATTAATATTTGCCTCTTGTAGGGTTGGAATCTCAAAATGGAGAAAAAGCTTGAAGGACTATGCAAATCTTTGTTGTAAACATCAGAGCTACAGAGGTATATGTAGGTGTAACTAAATATTTTTGTCTCTTTTTAATTAAAGTTTATTGTTTTTGCTTTCTCACTATGGACTTAATGATGACTTTTTTTCTCTTTGTGTAATCTTAATTTAGTCTTACTGCTTCAGCTATTTTTTTTTAATAAAAGACGCTAATTTACTTGTATTTACACAGATGGCCATCTCATTTTTTCATTGAGCAATATGCTACAACACATTATTTTCCTGCTGGTTTTCTGTTTCC
This sequence comes from Anomalospiza imberbis, assembly GCF_031753505.1. NCBI lineage: Eukaryota > Metazoa > Chordata > Aves > Passeriformes > Viduidae > Anomalospiza > Anomalospiza imberbis. The sequence continues at coordinate 118,848,043 of NC_089681.1, forward strand.
ATAGAAATTTCCTGTTTAAAAAAAAACCCTTTGTGAAACTTCATAATTACAATAATTTTAACTTTAGTAATAAAAAATAGGTCAGGAGGGTACTTTTTGGATCCATAAAATATGACAGTAGATGCTGTCTCAAAGAAATAATTAAATGGAGAACTGATAATATGTGTGAGGGGATCTTTCTGAGAGTATTTGTAAACTTCTGATTTCTAAATGTTGCCTTCAGGCTTGGTAAGAAAAGCTCAGTGTTTGTAAAGATTATCCTGACAGCAATATGCTGGGTCAATTGTCAAGACATGTTTAGCACAGGGGGATGTATTAATCTGCTACAGCTACCACTGTAAGTGGTTGGAATAAATAGAGGGCTCAAGCAGATGAAGAGGGATTAACTGTGTAAATTGAGCAAACTCTTCAATCACTAAACCACTGATTTTGCAAAGGATTAGTCTGCTTTTGCAAATATTGATTACTGATTTGTTACTGGGAATGAAGATGATATAGCTTGTGCAGTTGGTACGTAGTAAGCTATGTGAAGTGTATATCATTCATATTAATGGGATTGTCACAAGCATTACAGAAACCGACAGATTTATTAGAGCAGCGCTCTTAACATTGTCATAGTTAAAGTTGTGTCAGCATTTCCATTAAAAGTTTGATTTTCTTATAGATCAACTTTAATATTTACTCTGTTGAAATTTGGTAATATCACTTTCTAGCTTTGACACAATTATTTTTATGCTCTTTTAAAGAGAAACTGAATTAACACTTTTTAAATTAGAAGAAAATACTGTATATTAGTTGAAAACAAATGTTCGCAGGTTTGAATTCTTTGTTTTGAGGGCAACCTTTGGCTGATACTGTGCATGGTCACAAGTTTCATTATGCCAGATTGGTAGAAAATTGATGTGTGTTAGGCAGTTGCTATAAAGTGAAAATAACTGAGGAATTTTTGTATAAATGAGTTCTTTTGCTTGTATAAAGGCTTGTCGGCATTTTTTCCTGTGCTGCTAGTTTATCTGATAAAAGTTATTATATTGCCTACAATTGCTGTCCCACTGATGTCCACAGACCACAATACTATCACTGAATACTGTCACCAGACCAAGCAATGCTACTCTGTTATCAGGTTCAGTTAATTCATACACCATTAATGTTATAACTGGTTCAAGTTTCAACGGTGGTTGTATTCACTGGGTGGTTTGTCTTTCTAATCCTTGATTAGATTTATTTGCAGAGATAGGCTTAAGGAAAACTCAGGTGTGGTGTGAGAATCAAGGGACAAAAAAATGAAAGTTAAATGAGTTTGGAAAAAATCCCACTGACATTTATGCATCTACTTCATCATTGTAAAAGTCTTAAGTTGTAAAATATGCCCATTTCTCTTGATGTGTCATCTTTTTTCTCTTACACAGATATCACAAAAGTCAATCACAGATCTTCTCTTGACTCTCTCCCAAATTGTGACCCGTGTTGCAGCGTATGATAGTATCTGTGATTTATAAACTTCTAATCCCTTAACTTGTAGAATTTCCCATGACGGATGCTGAAGAAACTTATATGTGTTTACCATAGGAAAAGATGAGCTGGCATCTTGCAAGTCATATAGTCAATCCTCTTTCATATTTGGATTTCAATCCCATACACGGTTTCCAAATAAAAACAATTGTTTCAAACTGTAAATAAAAATATTATTTCAGATATTTCTACTTGATACTAAAGCCAGCAAGAACTGCAAGGGTCATCTGAGAAACATGTAGTTTGGTGTGACTTAGAAAGATCCTTGAAAAATTAAAATGGATATTTCCATTGACTAGATGTAACAAAATGGGACTTATGGGAGAACTGGAACAGTTGGTCAGATCTCCTCTCTCTTGTTCAGAGACAAACAGCTTCTGCCAGAGTTCTTGTTGCTTGTGTCTTCAAGTGTATGTTTTTTTTTCTGGAGCCTTCAAATGGACTGGAAAATATTAGTGCAGTCATTCAGAAAACCTGGGAGTTGATATTGGAAGGTGGTTCTTCCTGTCATTCTCAGTATACTCCAAGGTGAATGGCAACTGAAATTTACATCTGGAAAGCTTTCAGGAAACACAGGAGTGTTCTGCTGGCTTCCCACAGTGTGCTCTGCTGATTTCTTACAGTGTTTCCCTTGTTCTTTTCAGTTAGGTCCCATGCAATTACAGCAAAACAGGAGAGTATTTTATCTTTGTGGAAGCAACCTCCTTGTGAGAGGGGGTTTGAAAACAGTGATGTGTTTTTTGAACCATAAAACATTTGGATTTTTATTACCTCTTTATTACCTCTTTCAGAGTACTTGGAAATAAAGCCACTGTGTAAGTCACTTTTTATTTCCTTGCCTTTAATTTTTCTCATGGTCTTGCTCTGTAGATTGATTTTTCTAAGTGCAATGTTATCATTGCAGGAGACTGTAATTCTACCAGAACTTCCCACTTCTACATACTGAATTATATTTGATACGCATTTTGTGTGCTGCAGTAAGGAAAACTTGAAAGACTTGTATGAGACTTTCTTCTTCTGTTATTATTTTTAAAAGGCTTGCCTTTACATGCAGACTGCATGTGTATAGTGTAAAGTCATACCTCCATCTTAAACCAAATTAGCTTTCAAATGCAGAGGAGCTTTGAGTGTGATAGTTCACTGATCAATACGCAAAGCTTTTTTCTTAAATTATCAGTAGTAGAAGAAATGTATCAAAAATGAGGCAATGAGGCAGAACATTCAAATAATTTTGTGTTTGTAGGAATACATAAAATGAAATTGAAAACTGGCTTAGGACCTCTTCATTGAAATCTGCAACTGCCAGTTTTAAAGATGTGTTTTTAGCTGACTGTAGGAATTTGAATCTTTTCCTTCATACAGATGAAAGATTTTCCAGCTCCAACTAGTAATGTTAAAACTTTTTCTGATCAAGGATATGAGCTGTTGGAGCATTTAAAATGCACAAAGTGTGTATGTGTGTTTCCTTTCAGAAGTTTAACAGGCCAAGCCTTTGGCCAAGAGTCAGAACAGTTGGAACTTTGCAGACTACACAGCTAATCCAAGAGGGCTGCCAGTTGGCACAAATGACTTCCATATATAAAACTTAATGCAATTTACATTGCGGTTTTTGTTGGTTTTTCATGGCAGTCTGAGAATTTCCTTGTTTCCCAGGATTTCTTGGGTTTTGCTTATTGTATTTATGGTGTGTTATGCTTCTGATCAGAGCACGAGTTAAAAGTTTCCCCTGCTAAAATATCCCTCTCACAGATTGAAATTCACATTGGAAGATTTTTCTCTTTAGCTAAATTTGACACTTCTGAAACTGTACTGTTCTGGCTTTTTCCCTTTTCTTTCTTTCTTTCTTTCTTTCTTTCTTTCTTTCTTTCTTTCTTTCTTTCTTTCTTTCTTTCTTTCTTTCTTTCTTTCTTTCTTTCTTTCTTTCTTTCTTTCTCTCTCTCTCTCTCTCTCTCTTTCTTTCTTTCTTTCTTTCTTTCTTTTTCTTTCTTTCTCTCTCTCTCTCTCTCTCTCTCTCTCTCTTTCTTTCTCTCTTTCTTTCTCCCTTTCTTTCTCCCTTTCTCCCTTTCTTTCTTTTTTTTTTTCCATTAAGATTTTTAAAGGGGGCATAAATTAGCTTCTAGAAACAGAACAGTTTAGAAAAGTATATATACACACTAGAACTTACTCAGGAGAAGAGACAGGGCAAAAATTTTGGGAAATTATTAAATTAAGAGGAAGAAAATTTATATGCTTTTTATTTAATGAATGTGTGGTTCATGGAAAATATAACTTGCATGCTGTTGCCAAAATTTGGATAAGAATTTGCAGAGTTCACACTGTAGTGGGCTTTACAAGGTCTGTCAAAATATTGTTGAGTAATAAACACTTGGATTACTAGGACACTGAATGTAAAAGAACATGTATTACTAATTTTGAAATACAATTTAAAACTTCATTGTTTAGCTTTGCAATAAATGACATTTGGCAGTTTTCCTGCCAAAGCATATTAAATCATTCTTGTATTCAGCAAAATAGTTGTCATTGCTTGATCTCAGTGTAGGCTTATTTACTGAAATAAGAGGGCCAGTTGCCTGTTGATGGAATTTTAGGCCCTTCCAAAGTACTAATTAAAAACATTACGACATAATAAGAAAATTAATAGGGAACTTCTGATTACCTCAAGTTTTTCTTAAGGTACTGTTGTATGTGGTTATTTTCAAGGGATTCTTAAGTGTAGGTGGCTATTTAAAAATAGTTGTGAATTGCAGAGAACAATTGTAGTACTACCTCTCCCAGAGGTAGTTTTAGATATTAAGCTGAAAATTGTATTTTTCACCTGGAGGTATTAAATGATACCTTTTAACTTGTTGTTTGATAAGCCTGTGGGACTTATTTCCTGTTAGCCATCTGGGAATACAGGAATCATGATAAGGTTAAAGATGCTATCCATATGCAATTTTGACATCATGCTGGTCAAGCTCCAGCTGTAGACTCTTTATTCCTGGCCTTTTAATTTTCTCTGATTAGCTAACAGCACCTTCTGTGGTTCAAGCTATCATAGAGATATTCTGAGTCTTTACTTAGGGTTACTAATCAAAACTGGATGTGTGTGCCTGTCTGTGAGACAACGCTGGGAAATTTCAGCTGGCCTGCATAATTTCATGAGAATTCCCAGTGCCACTAATTGATCCATGATGGTCTGTTTTGACTTGGTTCTGTCTGCAAAGCAAGGGTATTGTTTTTATCTCTGTGTTTTCCTGCCTACTTTATTTCTCATAACAAAGTTTGAAGCTGTTTCACTGGCAGATTTGTATTGCCAGTCTCCTCACTGATGCACTTTTCTGGTTGCTGTCATTCAGGCCTCTGGGTGACTGAAACGTGTCTTGTGCTGAAATGATTGAGTAAACCTTAGTAATTCTTTAAACAAAACTTTTGCATGCCTTACAACATTTTTGTATGCATTGCATTACAGTGATATGAATGGGAGACCTTGTACAAGAGACCTTTGCTGCTGTATCTTTCCTTCTTCTTGCCTCAGAATCCTTGAGAAACAGCCAAAGTAGGAAGGCTGCTTTGGTAAAGTGTTCAGTGGCCCCTTTTCTAACCCTGTATGATAATGCTTGCTTACAGCATCAGTAAACATCACTTTTTAAAATTCACACATGCACCTCCCACATGCCCCACCCCCCGCCCCTCCTTGTGCCATGGATGTAATTTCTGAAATTTTAATAATACATACCTGCGTGAAAATTAAATCTGGATGAAGGTGTAAAAGCCATGAACTCCTCTGTACCTTAAGATGGTATGCAAAATGTATCAGTGGGTGTTTTAGAAACAATTCAATAATCATAAAAAGAATGTGCAAATCCAGGACAATATTAGCTTACAAATTCAGAGTTAAGTTTGGATGAGGAGTATGTGATCCAGGATAATTCCATTTGGCTGTGGAGCCTAATGAATGGAGCCAAACTGGCTGAATCCTGTAATTTGTTAAATGAAAAAAGGAAATTTTTTTTGTCAAATGAAATGCTACAACTACTATAGAAACTTCACTCAGAAAATATATGTGGATTGAAAAGCCATGAATGTAAGGTTAGTAAAATTTAAAATAACTAAACACACAGTTTAGGGGCTAAATAGAAATGACTAAAAGAGTTCTCATGCTAACTGCTTCAAAGAACTAGATTTAGTTTTTGTAAAGAATCCATTGCAGTCTTTTTTAGGCTGCCTGGCCCACTACCTTCTCCTCTGCTTACAGGAAGGAAGAGAAGAGTTTGTACCACTGTCCTTCTGGGGGACGAGTCCATAAGAAACACTCAGTGTTTAAGCCTCTGAGGGTGTGGTATTAATGTTTGTAGCCCAAACTTCATATCCCAAATTAGAAAGACTTAAAACTAGAAACAGATGGCAGCGCTTTAAGTATTCTTTATTAAAATATACTGCTGCCTCTTCTTGGAGGAATATATGAAGGCAAGTTCTTCTGTGAAAATTATTCTAAACTGCTAGAGACCACAATGTGTAATGCTAGGGATGGTTCCAGACCACAACTTCATAGACTAGGCAGCCTTTGGAACAAACAATTTGAAGACCAAAATGCTGACTTTTTGTGAACCAATCTTTCAAAAGCTAAACATTTTCATTACATTTATTCCAGGAATGAAATGCGTTTTCTTTAGCATTTATCTTTTGATTCTTGCATGGTGAACTAATTCAGAGCTACTAATTCAGGCTTCTACACTTGCAAAATTCAGAAATAGTCTATGTGAAAGTGTTGAAGACAGTTAATGAAACTGATGAGATTCTACGTGATCTTCCTACTGATAACTTTTCTTTAATTAGAAGTCTCTAAGAAATGGCATCTTTTTTTCAAATGCAGTGTACATTAATCTTCTCTTTAATAAAAAGAAAAAATAAATGCAGGGAGAAGATATGCATATGAAAATAAACCACCTCCTCTTTAGCCTAGATTCACAGTGCTTGTGCAACAGATGTGACTCCAGTGTATTGCTATGTACAGATTCGAAGATAATTGAATCCTTCTGTAGTAGCTATTAAAATGGGTCAATGCTGTATTTCCAGATCAAAATGAAATGGAGAGATATGAAGAACTTTGGAAGAAGCGTGTGAGAAGGGGGGTAGGAGGGAGGAAAAGAAGATAAAATTACTTTTTTGTGTTGCTAGAAACATTACTCTTTCTTTGCTCAACTTTAGCACAAATATTTTCAGACTATCTCTGCCAATTTTGAATTGCAGCCTGAGACATAGCATAGAAGCCCTGTGCTAGAGTACAAAACCACTTATTTTCTGCATTTCCTGTAGGAGCAGGCTGTCCCTTTGTGCCAAAAGATGAGCTGGTGGGGAAGAAGACCAGCTTGGTTGAACAGGGAGCTTTTGCTGGAACTCTGGGAAAAAAAGATTATGACTTTTGAAAGAAGAGGCAGACAACTCAGGAAGAGTACAGCTATGTTGTTAAGTCATGTAGAGAGAAAATTAGAAGGGAAGAGCTTAATTTGTCCACTACTGTAAAAGATAATGAAAACTGGTTTTATAAATATGTTAACAACAAAAAGAGGGCCAAGGAGAATCCCCATCTTTTATTAGGTTCAGTGGGGGAACTTTGTTATCAAGGATGAGGAAAAGACTGAGGTATTTTATGCCTTCTTTGCCTCAGTCTTCAACAGAATGACCAAATATCCTCAGGGCAACCAGCCCTCTGAGCTGGTAGACAGGGACAGGGAGAGAAGAGACCCCTGAAATCCAGGAGGATGTAGTTAGTGACTTGCTGTGCCACTTCGACATTCACAAGGTTATGGGACTAGATGAATTCATCCCAGGGTACTGAAAGAGCTGGCAGAAGAGCTCACCTAGTCACTCCATAATTTTTTATCAGTCCTGGCTCACTGGGGAGGTCCCAGGTGACTGAAGGTTGGCCAATGTGACGCACATTCACAAGAAGGGCTGGAAGGAGGATCCAGAGGACTACAGGCCTGTCAGCCTGACCTCAGTGCTGAGGAAAGTTATGGAACAGATCATCTTTAGTGCCTTTGTGCTGCACATACAGGACAACCAGGGGATCAGGCCCAGCCAGCAGGGATCTGGGAAAGGCAGGTCCTGCTTGACCAACCCGATCTCCTTTTATGACCAGGTACCACCTAGGGAACGAGGAAAGGCCGTGGATGTTTTATCCTTAGACTTCAGTAAAGCTTTTGTTACTGTCTCCTGCACATTCTGGAGCCTATAGCAGAACTGGCAGCCTATAGCTTGTACCAGTGAACTCTTCACTGGGTAAAATGCTGGCTGGCTGGGCTCACAGAGTGGTGGTGAATAGAGATACATCCAGTTGTGTTGGTACTGGGACCAGTTCTGTCTAATATCTTTATCAGTTATTTGGATGAGGGCATCAAGTGCACCCTCAGTAAGTTCTCAGATGATACTAAGGGTATTCAGTGCAAAGAAAAGGAAGCTGGAAAAATATATTTTTTAATAATTGTATTATTAATTATTGTTGTATTTCTTTTTGTAAGAAGAGCATAAAGAAATAGTGATCACTGTTTTCTCCATATAATCAAACAAATATATTTTTTCCTCTTAGTTTTCTTTTACAAGGAATGAAGAACAGTGAATTTGAGCAAGATTACTTTACCATTATTATGGTTAAACCTCTGGTCCTCTAGTAGGAAAGCAAACTGTAATCAACCACTTAGCTGTTACTGAATTACACTTATCTCCACTTCGCCTATTTAACTTCCCATAAGCATGCTAAGCACCTCTTTAAAAAGCATTGACCTCTGTTTATTTCTTGCTTTATGTATCCCTTAGCCCACATTGCAGAAGTAAAAAAAAAATCCTAGTGGTAAACAGTGCAGAATAATACAGTCTGGTTTTGTTTTATTTATTTTGTATACAGGATGAAATTTTTACATCTTTAGGTCCTGCAAAAATCAAAATTCCAGGCACAAGGATTGAATTTCATGCTGTGAAGCGACAGTGATGAAACTTGTTTTTATGTAATGGACCAAATTCACTGTTGCAGTAAGGTGAAAAATTAAATCATTCAGGCTTTTGCCTGTTTGATTACCAAGTTGAAAAAATTGTAGTCGTGTCATAAGCTGTGGTTTTGAGATCTTTCTGAATCACAAGATATTCTGTGTTTGTGGGAGTTGTGCAGTGGAACCTATACATTAATACACCTATGTTAATAACATTAATGTTTTTCTGAAGTCAAAGCATCACTGGCAAAGCTGGCTTTATGCTTGAGTGAGAGCATTTCACTTTCTTTTCACTGGAGGAATTTCCAGCCTGGCAGCAATACTTTTATAATAACTACCAGCTGCTCACTTGGCACAAGAATGCTTAGAACCAAGAGGAAGAGCCCAGTGCATTATACATATAGTTTACTTTTCTCTTAGATGAAGGTTTAGGCCTCATAAATATTTTGATCTGGTCTTTGATGGCTTTTGTACACATCAGTCTGAAAATATGCTTGTGGAGCATAACTTGCAGATTTTATTTTGGAGTACATTGTAGTAATTCCTACCAATAGGGAAGAACTAGGAAGAGAAATTATTGTGGGAGATTCTTTTGTGAGTGGGTGGTCAAGAATGAAGGAAAACCTGTAAAGTTAAGCAGATGTACCATCCTTATTTTGTACCATCTATTGGGTATGCAAGATTATCATCTCCCTAAATATTGGATAGTTTTGAACTGGTCTTCACATCAAAAGAATAAGATTCAAGACATTATTTGTGAGACAGAAACTCATATCCTCAACTCTGTGCTTGCCCACCACTATCAGGACAATGACACAGCAGAAATTAGGTCTGAAAGAGTAAACAGAAGCAATCATTGTGCCTTTCGCTATGTATAAACCCACACAGCTGCAAGCCACAGAGCATTTATTATTCACAATGCCACTTTTCTCTTGAGTGTTTAAAATTGGCTTAAAAAACTACAGTTTACCAAAGGAGAAACCAGGGAAGACTACAACCCTTTTAATGTCTTTATTTCTAAATAATTTAATCATATCTGGAAACAGACCATACAGTGCTAGGAAGGCATGGTGATCTCTGGTGGTCTCATTTTGAGAGAGAAGTTTGCTCTGATCTTGTAGTGGGCTTGACCATAAGTTTCTCAAGAACAGGCGTTGAGACACCCAAGAAATGTAGTACCAGCTGGTGCTATCTGCATCCTCAGAATGCAAGCTTCTTGCATCTCCACATTTAATTTCTTACAGTAGACAGTCTCCAGTGAAATTACAGATAACTGGAATTCAGGCCATTTCACCTACATCCATGAGGGAAGGAGAAAATTCTCTTTGTCGTGAAGATATCCTGGGTCATGCATGGGAGTATAACATGGGAAATTCTGAGCTCTAAAGGAATATGTGATTTGAAGCATGTGGCTTAATTTGCTTTACAGTTCTTTACTTAAAATACATAGTAATGCCTTCTTTCTTGGCAGAATTCCTCTGTCTTAGATTCTTTATAGACGGAGCTGTCTTATTCAAAGTCTCATGCTGCAGTCCACTAATGGACCTCTGATCTCAGCTGCTGGTGTAATGTAAGCAAATGCTGCTTTACTGCAATGAAGTATAGTAAATATACTATAATGCTGCTTTAGTGATACTTTTTTATGAGATTTATGTCAAGCCTGATGTATTTCAAATGAATGGGGAAGCAATATTCTGATTGAAAGCAACTGCAAAAACCAACTTACTACGTAAATTCCATACTTTCTGCTGGGGGTTTCTACATCTAGCAGTTCACTCTAAATCCTGTTAGAGATGTGGACAAGATGGTAAAGAAATGAAAAAAATGGAAGAAAGATAGATAATACAACTTAGAAGTTTCCCATGCAGAATCTCGGCAGTAACTGTAAGGAAAATGTGACTGATTCTCTCCTCTTTCTTCCCCGTGTTGTTTTTGTTGTAGTACTGGGACAATAGGATATACATGTTTGTGCCTTCTTCCTGCCACATATGCACAACACCTGTGGTTCATGAGAATCTGGGAGGAGGTGCTTCTTTCTCTTTCCTTTATGCTTTTCATACTACTTATTCTCCCTCCCCTTCCCTCTGAAGGTACAGGGCAATGAAAGAAGGAATTTAATCAGATTTATGCTTTTTCTTTCTTATACAGCTGTATGTGTTGTGGGATATTACAATTGGGTCTGTTTCTACTGCCCTTTGACTAAAGTTCAGTCATATTTTTTGGTTCCCAGGCTTCTCTGACAGAAGGATAATAACATACATATGATCTGTTTCTGATTCAGCTACTTACAGATTGTGAGTGGCAGTAGGGCTGACCAGCTGCAGTTTGTTTTTTGGAGTTACTGCCTCAGTTGCTCTGAGGAAGAGAAAAAGAAATGGCTTCTCTGCAGGTTAAGGATGGGAGTAGGACTTCTTTCTGCAGTGGCAGCAGACAGTGAAACACACTTTTTCCATGCATGTTCTTTTCCTTTTCAAGGAAAAGCTTTCAGTGCCCTGTTCAAAATAAATGTAGTTACAGAAAATTCCATGACCAAATTTATCCTGACTTGTCTCAGCAGAAGTAGCAAAATTGAGAGCAAAATTTTAATTCTATGAAGTAGTCAGTTCAGATGACAGAATAACAACACTAGGGACTCCCCAAAGTATGTGCTTCTCTGGGACTATGTTGTCCTATTTGATTTGACTGTTCACTAAATGATCACTGGCCAGGTGTCCTCATCAAACCCAAACTGATACAAACAATATTGGGTAAAGTTAGATCTAAATGGCAGTTGAAATTCTTAAATTGTAAAATTTAAGAGTGAGCTGCTTTTATTTGTTTACTTAGGTTTTATGTCTTCCTCATCTGTGGGGTTGCACTGTTCTAAGATGAGCCCTACTGGATGAGATAGAGTTGTGAGTGTTGCACACTGATGCCTCCCAATGACCAATATAAAGCAGCACATGATCCATATTTGTAAAAAAATTTGTACAAAATATTTGTAAAAACTCTTCACCTCCCCCACTCATAATACCATAATTACATCACCTTTTAAAGTAACTGTTAAACACATCACATACCAGCCATCAAGTGTCTTTGTGTTTAATTCCCTTTTAATATTGGCCAAGATTGCATATTACCAAGCAAAGGGAGGACAGCTGTATCACTTTAAAATGCATGTTGATTCTGATTTTGTATTTTTAACACAATAGTCAGAAATCCATAGAAGCTAAAATAGAAATGGGTATACTCCTAATCTTTAAAAAGTAATAATCATTAAAAATTAAGTGGAAATATCAATGTAAGTAAAATTTTATCTACTGTCTTTTGGTGTCAAACAAAATATTTTGCAGTCTAAAGAGCTGGTTGTATTATTTAAAGACCATCTTCTCATTTTGAGTATTTTAAAAATCAGCATTTTCTGCATGTTCCTATATCTTTCTTGTCTTTTTCCTGTCATAACTGTATTTAAATAAGACTACCATGAAACAACTAATTTGTGAACACTGAATTAAAAAAATATTTTAAGGAATAACCTAACAACCCAGGAAATTGACATCGTCTTTCAGAGACGGTGCTTGGTTCAAGGTCAGACCATTGATCTTTTGCCCAAACTACATAATTTAAAATGGTATTTTTAGCACAGAATTTGTGTGCTAATATCAGTCCTTTTCTCTATGTTTATATTGATAGAACATAATGAGATTACATATATTCTGATGAATAATGGCTGCCTTGTAAACTTGCCACCTACCTAAAGCGACTCTTATGAATATTTGATGATAATAAGTAGTAGGAACTTCACTGTGTTGCTTACATGCACTTAAAAAACCCAGCAGCACAGAAGTACCTTTTGTTCTGCTTTTTTGCTTGGGGTAAGCAGTATGATATTTATATTATTATTAAATATTGTACACGTCTTACATATTCTTGTTCTTAATACTAGGAGTTCTGCTTAAATCATCATTCTGTTGTTTTAGGAGGAAAAGGTTGAAAGATGGAAGACACAATTTTTAACATTTAAAGTTGTATATTAAAATGAGGCAGGGTTGACTGATCAGTCTTACACTTCTATGAATTAGCAGTTGAGAAAAAGGAAAAAATGCAGTGAGCTATACTCACCATTTTGCAGATGCAGACATATTGTACAAGGTGTCTAAAATTAGTGTCTGTAGGTCAACAGTTTTGTAAACCTCTCTACAATGACTTTGTTTTATCCATTATCACCTTACAGATCCTATAGGCAGTAGTTTTGTGTCATGTATTGCAAATTGGGCAAAATCTGTCAGCAACAGGCAGCACCTTTTATTGTCACTTCATCTGGTTTCTTTTTTTGGTAGATGTCTATTAGAGAGTCTTCACCTTGTATGCTGTTTCAAGGTATTTTGGTGTGAAGCTGGTATCAAAAACCACATTTCTGATTTAATTGTGTTCAATTGAGATTCTTGATTGTGATTCTTTTATTTGAATGCTTGAAAATGTAGCACTTTCATTATCCAACTTGCTTTACAGACTATGTTTGAAACAGTTGCTGTATTTTGTTTGATTACATACTTTTGCTTCTGAGACTTGAAAGGCCTGTTATGCAGCTATATTTTTCCTTACTTAAGTGGTGAGGACAGCAGCAACAGCTCTGAGATTATTAGGTAGATGTTTCAGTTACTTAAAATAATCTAGCATAATAGTAGATTTTTTTTTCAGTAGCTCTTGCATATTGAGAGTGTAAAATCCATAATTTTATTAATGCTCCTATAGCAGTTGTCTTGAAAACCAGTGCTTTACAGAATTTGTTTTTCTTTCAGGAAATCAGTTTCCTCCTGTTGCAGCTCAGGATCTTCAGTTTGTTCTGAAGGCTGGATACCTGGAAAAACGTAGAAAAGGTAAGTCTAGCTATTTTTGTGAAAGATAGTGCATATTTAATGTCTGGAAAGTCTATATGTCTGTATTTGATGTTATACACATGAATAACTTCCTATAGGAGTGATAAATAAAATGAGAAGGAGCTGAAACATCGAAGCATTATTATGCAAAAGAAGCATAGCACATAATTGCTTCTATAGTAGTATTGAAAGAAAATCCTATTTATTTACTAACAAAATCATGCTGTGAAAGTCCAGTCACCCGTAATTCAGAGACTTTCAGATTTTTTTACGAAAATATTTGGAACGTATATACAAGTAGCATATGTTGACTATATGTTTCAGTGAGCATCAAGATTTATTTTCCTTCAAGAGGGCAAATATTGATCTCAGCTTTGGTTCAGTCAATATTTACCTTGATTCAATAAATCTTATATTGTCACTTTAATACCCACTTAATGCTGCGATAACTCTAGGAAATATTTAGGAAGTTGTTCATTATTTCCTTATATTTAATGTTGCACATGACTTCCCTCTTTATGTGATTTCAAATTCTTATTTTTTTTCTTACCACCAATTTTTATTTCTAATTTTCTTCTCAGTGCCATACATTTCATTAGTTTCCTTTCCTTAGTGTCTTTTCCTAACTCCTCCTCCCTCTTACCTCACCCTTGAAAAGAAGTAACACATTTTTCTTCAATAATGGCATAAACCGATATAACACATGTTGTATTAATTTCAGACCACAGTTTTCTTGGCTTTGAATGGCAGAAACGTTGGTGTGCTATCAGCAAGACTGTCTTCTATTACTATGGAAGTGACAAAGGTACTTATAACAATTATTAAAGCAATGATGTTTTAATGCACAAAATGATATGAAAGATTTATTGGAGTTGGAAACTGTGAATCAAAGGTAATTTTAAGAAATTGAATGAAACTTTTAAGAAAAGTTATTTTCTTTTAAACAATTCTTGGACAGTGCTGTGAATTTTTAAAATGTGTAAATTTTTGTCAGAACCTGTCAGTGTTTTCTAAAGCAGGGAAACTGAGGAAAAAAAAAATTAAGTTGCTTTTAAAGCTACTTTGTTTGCTAATAACAGCTGGTTGTTCAGTTTGATAGTATGCTGATACTCAACTGTTTTGCTAGATAGAAAATGATCTTTCTGCCCAAATTGGATGTTAATTTGAAAACATCCTCTAGGAATTATACCTTCCAAGTTCCTTAGAGATGGTTCTATCCAGGAAAATATTAATCCAAAAGCTGCATAGTGGAGTTCTTTGTTTCTTTTTATAGTTTATGCTCTGGAAAAGCTAGAAATTAAGTAATGTATTTAACTGAAGTCAGCAATGGAAACTAAAGCAAACTTCTGAAGGTGACTTTTAAATTTAAATGGCCAGTATGGAAAGAATCTGCCATAAATGTTGTAATATTACTTTGAATTTTTGAAACTGGGAGTCAAATAAAACATATTTAAATTCTGTACCATGTGCATTTAATGTTTAAGGGTAAACAAAATGGTACATAATTGTATCTGAGTAAATTTTAAAGTAAAATAATGTCTACCCCCTCCAACACCCCCCCACCCCCCAAAAAAAATTCCAAGGCAAATTTTCCATTGAAGTTTTTTTTTCTTGTTTTTGTTTGTATTTATATTTTTAAGATTACTTCAGGTAGTTATTATGTCAGCTTTTTTAATTCAAAGACTAATATATTTTTCTCCAGTTTGTTTCTTTCCTTGGTACACCGACATATTTAAACTCATCCTCTCTTTAAAAACACAAGAAATAAAGAGTCTTATTGTAAGTCCAGTTTTCATTTTGCTAGTTTCCCATCATGTTCTCTTTTCAGTTTTACTAGCATATCTGCTAAATGTTTCTTTTTCTTCTATACTCTTTATTGGGATTTACAGATTGATCAGGCATCACAAACATGAAAAATCTTTGTTTAAAAAATTTGAGGAGATGTAGCATGGTACTGATTTGGATTTTTCAGTACTGATTGATTTCTTTCTCTGGAAAATGATAATGTGCTGTTTACTTATATATAGTTATACATTGCCTAGTACTTTAAAAATCACAATTTTTTTTATGAATACATTGCTAGTTCATAAAGATTATTCTTGATTATAAAATCTTTGTATTTTTGTCTGCTTTTTTTTTTAGAAAAAAATTGCTTGATTTGTTTTTTTTTTAGACATTCTTTTCCTTTTGGCTGTGCTAAAGATTATTTATGCTTTCTAGCATATGGTCCTTGTATTAAGGCAGGCATGTTGCCCACCTGGTCTTTGTCTTTTTTTTTTTTTTCCTTCTTTTGCAAAAACCTGATTATCAAGGCTGTGTTGCAATTTTTAATACCTGTATTGAAAGTTAAGATGCATGGAAATACGTTCCGTAGCACTCAGAAAGTTGGTGTCATGTTAGGAATTGACTGTGATATTTTGTGGGATCTCTTTCATATGAATCTATAGAGAGGGCTTTTTTTTTTTTTTGGCTAATGCATTTAGAGCTTTTGTAGGCAACAGATTGTTTGGAGAAGGTCCTCCTAACCATAACCTAATGATCTAGGAGGGGCACATGGTCCACTGGAAGTGTATTGAATCACAGAATCATTTAAGTTGGAAAAGACCTCTAAGATCACTGAGTCCAACCATTAATGCAGCACTGCCAGGCCCACCACTAAACCCTGTCCTAAGTGCTACATTTACATGTATAGTAAATACCTGCAGGGATGGTGGTTCCACCAGTTCCCTGCACAGCCTGTTCCAATACATGACAACTCTTTCAGTGGAAAAAAAAATTGCCTAATACCCAATCTAAACCTTCTCCGGTGCAACTTGAGGCTATTTCTTCTTGTACTATCACTTGTTACTTGGAAGAAGAGACTCATCCCCACCTCATTACAACCTCCTTTCACGTAGTTGTAGAGAGCATGGCATGGTTGGACTCCAAACAGTAATTCATGGAGGAAGTAAATCAGATGCACAAATTTCTGCCCTACTTCCATTGGATTGGTGCTTGTAGTGCAGAAAAACTAGTTAAACATGGAATAAAAAAAGCTTTTTCTAGACTGGTCAGAGGTACTGTCTTCAGGCTTGTGATGCCATTGTATATAAAAGTGCCTGTTGCAGTGCAGAAGCAACTCACTGTCATTGTGCAGAAACGGGACACCAGCCATGGCAGGCTAGTATGCTGTTAAAAGTGAGCTGTCACCCAGATGGTTGTGAGGGTACATGCTGCAGTTCATCACGCTGTTCAGCTGCAGAGTGTCAGCATGGATGAGGTGTGTGATGAGGCCATCCTGAGCAGCTCTGGCATTTACTCACTGCAACCGTTTTCACTCCCACTGTTGTGGCCAGCAGTGGTACCTGCTGTAGTAGCCTCCTTCTTTTACTGCAACTCTTGATGCTGTACCAGATAACTTGGGCCATGTGGAAATTCAGAGCGTGTTCTTACCCTCTGTAGAACACCACTAAAGTGTATGTCTGGTGGCTTTGTGCAAACTGTGAACCTGGTTTCAAAGTGGTGAGGATTCCACAGGTACTCAGTCCTGCTGCCTGTGTTGCTTTAAATGGGTGACGGGCTGCTAGTGCCTCTGTGTTGGGGGATGTAATGCTGGGATGCAGCAGGGATTTCTGCATCCATCTTGGCTTGCTTTGAATTGTGTCTCTTTTTAAAACCAGACCATAGGTGAATAAACTGTGAAAGCTATTTTGTGTCTGCAGTGATGTGTCTTTTGTTGAAAAAAGTTTGATTTTCATGCTTAAGTATTAGTGGAAATGTAACTGAGTGGTTAATATGAGGATATAGGATGCCTTTTTATTATTTGCACAGATTTGTTTTTTCCAAAACAGTTTTAGTTCTTCTAACTAAACTTCTTTTTGCATTGGGAAAGCAAGAAGTGTGGAAGTGTATAAAGCTCACAAACATGTAAGGAAGAGTTTCAGAATCATTTACTCTAAGCTGAATGAGGAAAAAGTGAGGCCTAGTCCAAGACAAATAGCTCAAGATAAAGCCTGTGAAATACAGTAAATGGCTATGTGTTTGTATGTGTGTTCACCTAAGCAACTACAAGCATCTCTTCAACAAGTTGTGATGCCTGCAGGCCAGTGTATGTCTTGTTTCCCTGTTTTCTTCTCCATTTGGTGTAGCACAGGGTAGTGAAACAACGTAATTTATCCCAGCAAGATATAGATGGGTCTAAGTGAATCACCTGCATTTTTTTCTCTTGATCACTGATAAATGGAGTAGATGGAGAAACAAGGCTTAAAGGTTTGAGCTAATCACATGTCAGAAATAGGTATTGTGGGAAGCACGTGTGTATTTATGCCTGTGCTGCGGTATCAGTTGCCAGCATGTGGCCCACAGCATTGCAGAGGAGTGTGTTCAAATGTCAGAGCTGGGTGGGATTTTGAGAAGCTTGCCTGGTGCTCCTTTTCATAGTCTTTCTTTCCATAAATCTTTTATAGTCCTCTCTTTTCTTTTCTTCCATGCAGTTGTACCCTGAATTGAGTACCCTGGTTTCCTATCATTTTTCTATATGATCTCTGGCTGTTCCTGTGTCCTCAGACACCGAGGTGGTATGGATAACCTTTCAGACCTCAAAGTGCCTGTGAATAAGGAAAGTTAATTTGTTGCTTTATAAATGATTGAATTAATGGCTTCATTACTTCTTTCTCACTAGGCCACAATGTTATATGCCCTTCTGTCTCAGCAAACTGGAGAGATCATCTAAATGTTTAGCAAGACAGTAATTGATAACATTATGGTAATTTTTCCTCTGCTAATGGGCACTAAAAATTTATTTTCATTTTTATAACTTGAAAATGGTATCTGCCTGCCTGCCAGTAATATGAAGTTAAAGAGGGGTATAATTCAGACGCTTTTAAAAAAGTCCGAGTTTATTATTTTTTTTCAATTTCTTTAGTTTTAACAAGGACACGATAGTTTTGGATTTCTCTGAATAATAAGCTAGTTATGACCAGGCCAGTGGTGAACTACTTCTGTTTGGGCAGAAAAGGGAATTATGCATGCTAAACAGGACTTTGTTGTAGCAGGGTGATGGCAATCAAAGGCATCTATCTCATGTGTACTCGGTCTTCTGCTGTGAGACTGTTATATTCAGACCTCAAGACTCACACTTGTTAATAATGCGTTATTTAAAGAATAACTACTGGGTATGAACAAACAGAATATAAACAATTCAGTGCCCCAAATCACTTCCTCCATTTCTTAATTATTTTACAATTTCACTTTCTCAGAGGACTAGATTAAAGGAAAGAAGAAGAAGGAAAAAAAAGGTGTTTACATGTCAGATCTGCTGTCTTAAAGGGAAGAACTTCTGTGTGTGCATTTGTCCAAAAGCTGGAAAAGGAGTTACCATTTTGGAGATACTTACACTGAGCTATTTTTTGATAGCAAACATCCTGCACATGGAAAAGTATGTGAAACTACATTTAGCATGAAGCCATGTAAACTGTAAAATCTTACAGGCTCCTAATTTCAATATGAAGAGAGTTAAATTATAGATTCTAATAGTATCTATAAATACTTTATCACTCTCTGAAATCTTTCTGTTTGCCTTTGTTCCTTATGTATTTCTCTGTAACTTCATTCCTTTCTACGATCCCAGTCCTCTCTGTTCTTCTGAATGCACTAATTCTTTTTACATGTGCTAATAATATGAGCACATCGCCTTAGGCTCAAATTTACAACCCAGTAATTTCAAGATCTCATTGAAGGTTTACCCTTCTTTGTTTTAAACGTTCCCATGGACTTAGTTACGCAAGGTTACTTCAAAACGCTTTTTCTCTGCTTCCCTTGAGACTCTCTTTACTCAATATAATATTGGCCCTGTTTCTGTTAACAACATTTAACTCTTTTTAGGATGAATGAAATTTATATGTGAGAGAAATGTTTAAAGGCTTTCAAATTTTATTCAGATCTGAATTTTCTCTATGCTAAATTTAACCCCCCATATTTATTTATCTTAAATTTCTGTGTACTAGCTTTGGGATTTTTTTTTTCAATACTTAGTGCCTGACTCTCCCCTCTGCTATACTTTTTTATGATTTTAAATTCCTGTTGCAAAATGATCTACACAGAACCAGATTTATTTTTTGGGTCTGTGCCTGACATAGGAAGCAGGGGAGAGAGGAGGTTGAGCAGATGAGAGCAAAGGACAGCTTATGCTGAAATAAGATTTGGCTTCATTGTGGAACAAGTTATGCTTGATGATGTTCACAGTCCTTTATATTTTTACAAGACTGATATTACACTTTTTACATTTCTATTTTATGTTTTTCTGGGACAACTTAAGGGTTTTCTGTCGATGAATTGGAATGACAATTTTTTCTTGAAAAAATAACAGACAGCAAAAATGTTATTGTTCTTCAGAGAAGTGTGTTCCATCTGCATATATCTCCCTAGTTCTTCCCAAATATGCTGTTGTATTCCTGCGTAAGCAAAACTCTGGCTCTGATTTGGACGTTCAAATGAAAGTTAAATATCTGTAATGTAAATGTGTTTCTTGAAGCTACTGTGGACTCCCGCTATAAAAACTAAGAGTATCTAATTTTAAGTCTCCAAGTAAAAACTTTAAGTCGTCAAAGCTTTTAAATATCAGAAACTGTTTAATTTTCATTAAAGCACAATCTCCAGAAATTATTTCTGATGTAAACAATTTAACTGGTGATGTGAAAGTTCACAGGAGTTTCTGTGGCCCTAGCTTCAAGGGCATCTTGAAACCAAAAGCCCAGGTCTTTCCAAACCCGTTTAGCTGCAAGCCTGTGCCAAGCAGTGAAGAGAGGTAATTGTTGAGTCTGATGATCCCAGGATGGATCTGCCTTCAAGCCTGCACCTGACTACTCTACTTGGCCAAGCAGCTACTCTAGGTCATGGTTTGCTCCATAGTGATCAGGTGATGGTCTGATCCTTTTCAGTTGGTCTCCAGTCCTAATGGAAAGATGTGTTCTGCAAGAGCAAATGGCATTTGTAGATCTCCTTTGTCACCATCAGAGCAGGCAGCTGAGCTATAGCTGACCTGTGTGCTGCCATGCTGTATTTCTGGAGCCATTTCTCAGGACATACTGGGTCTTATCTCTGGCTTGCTGCCACAGAGTGTGTGAATTCATACTGAGTCTTTCAGCTTTAACAAGTTCTGGGTCAGGGCTGTGAAGTACTTCATTGTCTTAGAATTTCCTCATTTGCACCACACTGGACTTTATTCAGAGGTTACTGCTAAGACAATTGGAAGTAAAAGAAGCAATGCTAAGTCTAGTCTATTGCTATAATGGTCATTGAAGGACTATAATAGCAAAGGATGGAGATATATATATATTTGGTGGTGTATACAGGTAATTTTCATTTGCACTGAAATAGTGTGTTCAGAGAGATAAGACAAAAAACAGTATAAACAGAAAAACAATCAAATGGGATATGGATGTCATGCACCATCCCCTTCCAAAGTACAGCATCTTTGTGGTTTAACTGCAATGCTCTTTGAAAGAACGAGTACCAGTGCAAAGATCATTCGAGATTAGCTCTGTAAAAGTGTATTACCATAAAAGGGATCATCCATGTCACAGAGAAGCAGTCTCAGAAATAATCCAAGAGAGTAAATTTGAATACTTGCCTCATTTTTATCTTGACAAAATGTTTTTACCTTTTGAACCTGGTATTTGTTTATTCTGCCTGAGTGCTCCTATCTTCTAGGGTTTTGATAAACCTCCAGCACAGGAGAGTGAGAAATTAATGTGTTTCACTTCATCTTCTCCCTGAGGTCACAAGGGAGGGAACAATAACAGTCCTAGGCAGAAATGAATTTCATTAAAAGGAACCTAGTTAACCTATTGCAAGTTATTATTTCTAATATCTACCTTGGTGTGAATTCATCAATTTTGCATGTGTGTGCTGCTTGAAATAGAGGTGGAGGATTGATCAAATATAAAATACTAGTACTATATTATTAGTACTTATTTAAGACAGAATAAAACTTTCTGTGGGGGAAGGGACTGGAAGTGAAAATAGAATGGTGCCCCAGATTTTCTCATATGACTGTGTTATTGGGTATTTGCTTGCCCTGGGTGAGAGTTCATAAAAAGGTGGAAGGACAGAGAATGTGTCTACGTGCATATAAGATTACTAGAAAGAGTCTTTGACTGGTGACTGCCCTTATGTCCATTTATGTTCAAATTGCTTTGTTAGCCAGTTTTTACCCTCTCAGGACTGGAAACAGATTTTGTTTCCTATTAAATTTCCAGAAATATGACAAAAGCATGTTGAAAATCATAGTTTTCCTATTTTATCTACTGTAGAATTTTTCTTCTTTTGTTGACAAGCATAAGCAATGGATGTTCAATTTGCTAAGTTCTATTCAGCAATATTTAAAGTAGTTTTGCTGCTGTGCCTGGTGCTTATTGTTAATTAATGCTTTTCTGTGTAAAAAAAAAACCCACACTAAATGGCATTTTTTTGATATGCAACTGCACTTTGTTTGCCTGTGCAAAATGTGAAATACAATGCCAGTCTTCACTTGAATGCTGCACTGTGATCTGCAGAAATTGCAAAACTTAATTACTTTTACATTTTGGTTTGTTTCTAATATTCGCCAAAATATGCCAGAGCACATAAAATCTGATGTAGAATTTGGTTTGAAGGGCTCGAACGGAGTGCACAGGTGCTGCTTGCACAACATGAAGTGTATTTAAAGTCAGATCTGTTGTAAGTGATACTTTTATAAACCAGAACCTTTGAAAAGTAGAATTGTCTTTAGAACAACCACATGGCTGTACCTAATAAACTGTGGTAGGGCTCAGTACTTTTATTAGCTAATTAAACATTTGCTGTTTTGAGAGAAATGCTTTTGGAATGAACACAGACGCACACACCTGAATTTATAACAAAATTCATTCTGTATTTTTGCCATGTTGAAAGGAGGCACATCTGGGAGTGGGTGGGAGAATGTGAAAAGCAGCTTTTCCAATTGCTTAAAAAGAAGCTTGAAGTTTATTTTTTGAGTGAAGTGGTTAGTTTAGGAGGGAGCTCAGCAAGTTCTGAGCTAGACAGGTTTTCCCATTGGTTTACTGAACCTGAAAGAGACACTGATTTATAGGAAACGTGTCTTGCAAGTTCCAGTTCTTGGCTTTCCCTAGATACAAGTGTCATAACATGCACTTCTTACTAAATAAGACCACCATCTGCAAACATCCCCCTGTGGACTTCCTTAGGCATCCTACAGAAAAATGTACTTTTGGGTACATCTTCCCTTAAAATAAAGCTTTATCTCCAGAAGCATCACTTAATCATTTTGCTAAAAACCTCCATGTTCTTTGTAAAATTCATGAAATAGAAAACAAAATCTGAATAAACGATAACCTGCTGAGCCACTTACATTCACTGTTGTAAATGAAGCTCTAACTTTGTTTTTTATCTCCAACAGACAAACAACAGAAAGGTGAATTTGCCTTAGAGGGCTACACCATCAGAATGAATAATAGCCTTCGGAAGGATGCAAAGAAAGATTGTTGTTTTGAAATCTCTGCTCCAGATAAGCGCATTTATCAGGTTGGACTTTTTAATGTTGACTTGAAATTTAATTGACAAAGCTGTTACAATTCCAGTTACTGAATTAACATTTCAGTGAAACAACTGTCACTGATATCTTAATGAAAAAAGGAGAACCTTGCTTGCATATATTGTATTTTCATATATTAGGAAAAAAAATCTGATTAAACGTATGTATGTACATGTTCAAATATTATCTTTTTGGTCAAGAGCAAGGAAATCTATCATCTTTTATCTACTGGTCATTTCAATATTAGCATTTTAATATCTATTGTATAGTGTGTCTCTGTGATTTCTTGGGTGAATTAAATAGTAAAAAAAAGTTAAAATATGTATCAGTGTTAAATACATATTGTATTGGTCATGGCTTTTCAAGGAAAACCTACAAAAAGGCACATATCAGTTGTGCAATTCAGAGATCTATCAGCCAGACATCAATATGGAATGTAAGTTTAATAAGTTTTAAATATCTGAGATTGCGGTTGAAAGCCAGTTAATTAAGCTGTCAGGTAGTGTGTTGGAGTCTGACAAGAACATTTTTAAGAAAACTGTATCCAGCAGTCTAAAGAAATTCATGGGTGTCTTCTAATTGTCAAGGGCAAATTTTGTTCATCACTTCTGGCTTTGACATTGATGAAGAGAAGCAGCTTTTTTCTGCACAGCTGCCAGCTGCTGATCAGAGTTTCAAATCCATCATCCTCTCCTTCAATTACGTAAATTTGTCAAAATTAGCTGTACATTATAAGAAGCATCCTTGCAAGAAAAGTACCAGAAGACATGAAAAGAATTGCTAATGGTTTCTTGAGGAAGTGATGGGAATGTTACATTCCCACTTTTTTATTGGTAATGAAATTGTAGTTGTGTTTTTGACATTACTGCTAGTAATTATTAATAAGCATTTAATAGTTTACAGCTGCCACTCCCAAAGAAGCAGAAGAATGGGTACAGCAAGTCAAATTTGTAATTCAAGGTAAGCCAGCCAGTAGAGCAGTTGCCTTTATTGCCAATACTGCTTACTGACAGTAGTTCTGTCCATTTACTTACCTGTCATGTTAGAACCTGTAGGATTCCCACATGTCCAAGTTTTGATTAGCAAGTCCTGGTTTTCAATTGTATTACAGATTTATATGACTTTTATCTTTCTTCAAGATTTTTGCTTTTCTCCCAGAATACTATTTAGCTTGAAAGCTCTCCTTTATACAAACTCCTTCATAAAAACTCTTTCTTACCCCTTGAACAGTGTAAAAAAATAAGCAGAATGTACTGGAAGGATTGTTTTCATTTTGCATAAATTTCTGCTTAGGCATTCTTTTCCACTAAATGTTAACTTTTTAAACCGCTGTTACCTAGATACAGGATCTAATGCTATTCCTGAGGAGGAGGAAGAGGAATATGATGATGTTGGACAAGCGAACAGTGAACCGATAGATGATAGCATTTATGAAGAAGTTAAAGGTATTGTTGAATTCTTTCTAACTGTGTGACTTGCGATCATTTTGTCTTCTCTACTTCTAGTTTGATAACTCTGAGTGGCTTAAAGGAAGTGAGTAAAGTAGCATGATGAACAAAATACTTTTAGATTTCAGATTTTGCTGTGACATTGAAAAAAGAATGTCTTCAGTTCTGAGTGAGAACGGTTTTCCTTAACAGGGGCATCAAAATAGCACAGAACGTGTAAAAGTGAACTCAGGGGACCTTCAGCTCATTAACATTTTCTGGTATGCAATTTTTTTTAATTAAAAAATTGAAAAGCCTTGCAGCTTTTTCCAGCAATATGCCCATTATTTTTTTCTTTATTCATTTTGGCACTTGTATTAAGCAGAAGTTCTCTGTCATTCCAAATGTTACCAGCTTCTGCTTAATACATGGTGTTACAATCCTGCAAGAAAGCAACGTGTTTGTTTGAAAAGACTCTGGAAATGAACTGCAAAGAAAGCAACATGAATGTTGACACTGTTCTGTTTCATATTTTCCAGCATGGCTATGATGATACAGAAACTTTTTACTGTGGACTTTCCAATGTGGTTGAATGATTATGGCTCTAAATACTCAACTGTATCTGTCAGATGGCAAAACAAAACAAAAAGAGCTTGGCAAAAGTTCTCGATTATAGACATAGGAGATATAGGAGAAAGGTTGCTGTTCTTTATTAAATTTTAGGAAGTTGTGAAAAAAATCAGTTTCCCAGTTATCATTAGTTAGCAAGTGATACTTTGAAGTGATATGACAATTAATAATCACTTTGTATGAAATAGAGTTCTATACCCCCTGCTGTTTGGAGCAGTTCAATTATCGGCAATAATCTGAGAAAAAAAATCAGTTGTTTCATGTGATGCTGGCTAACTTTCTGCATCTATTAGGTGAGATTTCTTGACCACTGGAAAAAAAGAACATTTTACATTTTGTCTTGATTTTCAATTTAAGGTCATTTCAGTGAATAAAGGGTGAAAAAACCAAGTGTCTAATGAAAATGAATATCATAAAAGTATAAGATATAAAATGATATATCTTTAGAAGCTGTTTTTTTGGTTGTTCTATATCTTTGAATTGTACCTAGATTACTTCAACACAGAATGCATGTTCTGCTGAAATGACATGCAGGGTGTCATGCATGCTGAAAAAATCTCTGCAGTGAATATAAAAACTACATTACTGGGCTTAACCTTATAGCTACAAGATACATCCAAACCCTATTACAGTGCTTTTTGGATGCTGAGGTTCTTACAGAAAGTGGTCTTGTATGCTTGCTTATGCTTTTGTTAAAGAAGCTCTACATATATCCTGGGATAAGTTACTCTTTTTTTGAGCTTCAGTTACCTTACCTGTTCATTTGAATGTCAGATAGTAAGTAGATCTGGAGCAGTAATACATAAAATACTGGGAGAAGGGCATTGATTAATATAGACTTTGAGTTCTTTGCTTTGAGCTCTGTCTTCTGTGAATTGCTGCCTTGGTGTGATTCTGTAGGAATTTAGAGTATTTTCACTTACATCCCATTTTTATGACAGTTTTCTTATTTTTTCACGACAATTTTCTGACTTCTTTTTCAGCTGTTATCTCCTAATGTGGCTAATAAACCTGAAATGTAACAACATCACAAAGGAGAGGTAGTTCAAGAAATTTAGTTTCAGTTTTTAGTTAAATTAATTTATTTCCCTGTGATCTTGGAGTGTGTTTAATTTTCACATTATCAAGTAGAGATTATCTTGCTTTATCTCGTGCTTTTTCCATCTAATCTATTTGAATTGCAAACTTCTCGGGAAAGACTATTTTACCTTTTACAGTGGAGCTTTTAGTTTTGACTCCGATGTGTTGACATAATTAAGTAAAAATAAAGCATAAGTTTGCAACAGATTTTAGGTGATTATTTAGTCCTTCTGTCATCTATAACTGTGCTTTAATAATCATATGCTTAAATGGAATTACAAATGGAATTACAGACTTGTGGCTCTGAGGCCTTAGAGCAGTCCTTTTCTTCTTAATCCATATCATATTGAGGTGTGTTAGATGAAATGCTGGTTGACAAACCTCACAGGAGTAGGCCTTATTTGTTTCTTGCGTAACTGTTCATCTAAACTTGATGGTAAAAATGCACTCCAGTTTGGTTCGTCTCCTTTGATTAGACCTGACTGGTTGCATTTAAGTACAGTTGGCTGTCCTTTCTGTTTCCCCAGGTAAGCGAATTACTCTTTCTTCCTTTCATGGTCAAAGGGTTGAGCATCATTATCCCTGCTGTTACCTGGCATAATAATATAGAACAAATAAGAAATCTGGAACGCCTGTTAAGAGAACAGAAAAAAAATTATTTGTACAGCTGCAAGGCTATGCTAAGCTCTGGAATGCAGAAGGCAAACTTGCTAGATCCTTGTGAAGAGGGACAAGAAATTAATCTCCACTTTCTTTTTCTCCTCAAAGCATATTCGTGTTACAGGATTCTAATCCTCTGTTTTCACAGATCCACTAGCTTCATAAATTTTGAATTTCAGGTGCACAGCTCATTGTACTGTGTTATCATTTATTTGGTTATAATTTGCATTTTCTCAAGTAAATAAAATTTTGCATTTCTGTGGTTTTCCAGTGGTTTTTATGCCAGCATTTCAGAAGGAAATGAAGCCAGTTCAGTTGACAATATTTGGTTTGGTATTTGAATAAAGAGTTTTTGGATTGAAAAAAGCATATTGAAAGTTTTGCATGGTTTTGAAAACTGGGAAATTTTGAGAATTGTGACAGTAATCAGGACTGACACTGTATTCTCTAACTATCTCATTGCTTAGCTATTTTTTTCCTTCTGCTTGTGTCAGGAGACAGTGTTGATGAATTTTCCAGGCAGAAGCTGGATAGCTTCAAACCAGTGTCCAGAATGCCAAGAGACTATTAGCCTAAAGCATAGATTTCAGTGGTATACACTATGTGCTGTCTGCTGGCAGGTTGATAGTTGGGAGGGGTACAAAGAGATGCAGGAAATTTAATCTTTTGATCTGTTAAGTCACTTTCTTCTTTAATGGCCCATACAAATTAATATTTACCATGAAAGGATAATTTTCATGGTTCTCAGTATTAGTCAGTGTTTTCCTGTGGTTATTCAGGTAAAATTAAAAAAAAAAAAACAACATCAGAACTTTCAAAGAATTCCCAACTTGTAAAACTTCCCTTGGAAGATTCTTCAGGAAAAGAAATCTTTACACTGTCTTCAGAAAACTAGGCGTTAGTCCTTTTGGTTTTTAATAAAATCATGGAGGAAAACTTGGCTAAGCAAAATGAAAAAACATGTTAGTAAAGGACCATTTTTCTTAATTAGCTATTTATTTTCTACCTTAGTCACTATATATAATTTTGCAGTCCACAGCTGAATGTTACAAGCTGTAACATAGCTTCTGAAACTGCAGTATTAAATAATTCTGTGTTCTGGGTGGAGCTAAATTGATGCATAGAGTTTCTAGCTTTGTGGTATTTTAAACAATGGAGTTGTCCTTGTCATAAAACAGAGCATGTGCCAGCTTTAAAGTTGTTCCCGTCTGTTACAGCCCTTGAAGACAGAATTTTTTTATTAACTTGAGGTTTCAGTGACATAGTTTTAAGGGCCTTCAGTATTGTCTTCTGTGGTTTCACATCTGTGTGAAGCACATACCCAAAACTGCAATGCCAACTACTGCCTGCCCTCTTAATCCTGTCTTCAAACTCAGCTTAGTTTTTGTGCTGTCTACCACATTCTGGCCCAGTAGGAAAAAAGAGGTGTTAATCTAAGCTAACATCTTATTTCCAATTTTGTGTTGGCTTTTTTCTTTTGTTCTCTTTCTCATCACAAACTTGCATTATAGCAGTACTTTCCATGGTATGCAGTATAATTTCCATTAAAATTATTCTAAAGATAAGTTTTGATTTTTATTTTGGTGGTGCTTATTTGCTGCATGGAGGTAAAACTCCCTTACAGAGCCCTGCAGAACAAATAAGGTTGGAAATGCTGAAGCAATGTAATGTGAAGCAAGACTGGCATTGGGGCTTTATGTCATCTCTTCTTAGCCTGTCTATAACACAGAGAACTTTCAGGTGAAAAAGAGGAAAGGATGGTGAAATTCAGTGCTATGGTGATCTCCAGCTAATATGACTTACATCAGTTCTTAGTTTCGGTAAATTAAATTTGAGGATTGATTCAGTCTGTAATTGGGCACAGGATGATGGGAATGGAAACCTGGTGTTTGTCTTTTGATTCCTGTTATCAATCCTCTGCCAAACTGTTTGGTCAAACCCAGGTTTCTGGGCAATAATTCTGTTTTGCAGTGTAGTTGGAAGCTTAGGTAGGGAAACTGTAACTGAGGCAAAGCTCAGGGAAAGGTAAGAAATGTCTTAACTTTCATGCAATGAGAAGTGTGCTGTGCAAAGAAACGCTTCAATTTGTTTACTTATTTTAAACAAAACATTTTGAATAATTAAAAATTATATTGATGTTGTTTCAGAACATTTCTGACATTAAATATGAAGGTAGAGAATTAACATCCTGTTTCTTTCTTATGGTTGTCTCTTTAGGCAGCTTTCATGATTTGGTTTTTTTCTTACAGTATACTGCTGCAGTTAGGCAGCATAACAATACCATCTTCATCCTTTTTTTTTTGCTGGACTGCTACAGTTTTGAAGAATCAACTTCTTTTACGATGTGGTACTCTTTTGATGAGCATAAGGGTGAGGGAGGGAAAAGAACACATTCTCTGATTTACCTCTTCTTGGAAAGAAGGAAGTAATGATTATGTAGTGGAGTTTGAGTGTAAGTTTCATCTGTCAGTCATGAACACTCATGGCATATATTAGTTTTCTCAAGATATAATACCATATATATTGACTTCTTGATGCTAGAAGTAAAGATTTCACAGCACTGTGTTAATGAAAATTCTTTTTAGGACACCTTTGCTTCTTATAGCACAGTCAGGGTATGTGGGCCAGAACCCAGTGTTTGGTGCCAAGCAGTCCCAGGTGTGCATTACAGCTGTACAATCAGTTCCTAAAACCAGTAGGCTTAAAGAAAGAAACTGTTAATTGGTCCTTGCAAACCAGTGGACCAGGTTTAAGTCAGCAGAGACATGGGTGATTATGGAGTCTGAGATGTTACCTGTGATCATTGCTGCTAAGTCATTATATTATATAACTTGGCATATGGTCCAAATTGCTCGCAGTGTTTATTGCTTGCCTTCAGTAATTACAGAATTCTTTAGTGCTCGTCCAGAAGTTGTATATAATGCAGATGTGCTATCATATTTTTTTCCCACAGAAAGAATTCTAAGTGCTTTTAATTAGCAAATTATTTCAAAGTATAAAATATAAGTAGGGTCAGGACTAATTGTATTCGAAAATTTGTGTGTAAGATCAGCATTTTTGGGGACAGTACTAAAGATACGTTTTCAAAGTAATTTCTGAAAGTTTTTTTGAATAATTTCAATGAAAACACCTTTCAGGGCCAATAACACAGCAATGGACTTTCTTTTCCTTTTAAAACAGTGAGGATTCTACAATTTTTTTTTCCAAAAATTGAATCTCAGAGTTCTTAAGAAGTATTTTTCACTGGATTAGCCATTATATTATTGTATAAATGGAGTATTTTTGCACATACTATCTTGCTGATAGGTGGAGTACCAGAATAAGGACAAGGGGGTGCTACAGCGTTCTTACTCAGCTGTAATTCAAAAGCAATTAAAGTAATACAAGAGCAGTGAAAAGCAGATGTGAAATACGTTTTAGTGTAGAGAGTAATAAAGGAAGAAATTTATTTTTAGGTCCAAGACATGTTGTTTTGTTGTCTTGATCACTGGGATTTGGAATCTGCTAAGTGTCAGACATGGAAATGATTGAAAAACAATCTCTTTTAAATGGATATTGTTGAATCCCAGCAGCTTTGATGAAATGGAGCCATGTTGGAATTCTGTCACTCTGAGTTTTGAGGAAATACTCTTATGGGATTTATATATGCCTTGAAGTTATCCTTCAGCTTGTACTAAATGCTCACAGAGAAATGAGTTATGAACCCAGGCAAATATTTAAAGACATTGCATCCACAAGGTGTTAGGAACTTGATACCTGGACCTCAGCTTTTGTCTGCGACAAGAGCTTGGGCATTATCTTCAATTACTGTAATTCTACATCTAAAGAGGGAGCCCTTCTTTCCATTGATGTTGGGTGTCAGTGATGGAAGAGGAGGTAAGAGAATCTGGTGTAGCTGAAAAGAATGAGATGTCCATTGAGTGGGAAGTGGCAGGTCTTTGTGAAGAAAAATAAGGTTCATAGGCTTTTCTGCTTTTCTTTTAAAGTGAATATAAAGTGGCCCATAGCTGCCAGAAAGCCTACTGTCCATGGTGCAATTCACCCCCTGCTTCCTCATCACACACACATCTGCAAAAGTGAGGAGGCCAGTAATAGTGGAACAATAACTGAGTATTCATATTTAGTCTGATTTGCATGTGAGAGGTATATTGATTGATTGGACTCAGACGGGGTTTTCCCACTGATGCATACTCTTAAAATAATGTTCTTTATTTATATTTTATTCAGTGATATACCTCTGCTGCAGAAAATTTGGTCAGTTGTGAGATTCAAAGCAGTCAATTACAGTATCTACAATAAACGGAAAGTGTGTGCTATTAAGGATAGCTATTTGTTCTCCTCTCTTGGAACTGCATGAGAAACTTCATAGTTTCAGGCTACATAGATTTCAGAGTTTACAGGTGGAGAAAATAGAAGTGATTTTCCTGATGTTGTGGTCAACTGTTAGAATACATCGAAGGAGTTCATGTGGGAAAGGCTGTGTTTATCAAAGTCTCACGCTAGCAAATGCTGGATTTTATTTATGTATTTCAGACTTTGAAAGAGAAGTATCCTAAAATCCAATCAAACCAAAGACCCAAACCAAACCAAAGCCAACAAAAAATGCACCATTAAATAAACTATTGTCTAGTGGCATTTTAAAACTGACTTTCTTAAAATGAGAAGGCATATCAAAAATGGAAGTATTTTCAATAATACTTTTCTATGTTTAAAGAAGTCCTTCAAAAGCTAATTAGCTCACAACTTATTGAAATGAATTTACTTATGGAAAGAAGATGTTTTATTGAAGGTACTGGTCAGTAATTTTTATTCTGTTTTCAGTGTACTAGCATTAAACAATGACTCTATTGATTTGTAAAACCAGTTTGATGTGAATAGTATATGACAGAAACAGTTTGTTATTAAGAGATAGAATCCTCTCTCAGAAAAACTTGTCATCCTGGCAAGAAAAAAAGTCACAGAAAGTAATTTTATTTGTATCACAGTTTTTTCAGTGTTGACTGTTTCTGGCAGCTGGCTTCATGTTAAATGTGAACAAAGCTTTGTTATGCGTGCATGTCTTCAATGGATTGTGGACCCAAAGTATTTTCTTTTGGAAGCAAAGTTTTCTATGGTGTCACTGTTTTTATTTAATTAAGAAGCAGTGGAATACACTTTATGCAAGCATTCAGAGAAAATGTCTTGTTATGTGAAATAGTTTATTAAGCATAAATTTGAGGAGTTGCTGCAGTTTAGCAATTTTGAAGTAAAACATCAATTTTATTATGTATATTTATGAAAATAGAAATAAGTATTGGGTCTGTTCTACTGCTTGGGTATAAATGTGATAAATACTATATAGATAGATCAAAGAACCTTAATTTTTTGAATTTGTGATGAATGACTGCATATCAGGCTATTAAAACCATTAGATAGAGTTTTTTGAGAAACGAGCAACCAGAGGTTATATGGTGCCTCAGGCTATCACTTCTCAACTTTTCTGGTTTCCACAAGGTAGCTATTAAAGAACCATAATTTGTACAACTGAATTCTCAAATAAGACCCAGCAAGGTGGGCTCTAAAGGCTGAATTAATCATTCTGTTACTGTAGATACA
The DNA here is from genome assembly GCF_031753505.1 of Anomalospiza imberbis. Classification (NCBI taxonomy): domain Eukaryota; kingdom Metazoa; phylum Chordata; class Aves; order Passeriformes; family Viduidae; genus Anomalospiza; species Anomalospiza imberbis. Next base: position 118,880,324 of record NC_089681.1, read on the forward strand.
AATATCTGATTTGAATTTTTCAGCCTTAAGAAATACATCAGCATAAATCCTTCTGTAAATGTCTTTTCCTTTCAGTTTACTGCTCACTTTTCTTCCCACTCTCCTCAAAATGGAGGAATTAACCTAAGAAAATGCTACCAATTAACAAGAGCTTCATGAATTTTTGTGGCTGTATGCATGTATATCTGATTTGTTTGTGTGTTGCAGTGTACTGTGTTTGCAATAGATATCATGTTTAGTTTACACATATATAAAGCAGGTAACACAGGAAAAGGCTGTTTGTTTCCTTGTCTTGGCTGCTGCTCCAACTTTTGAACAGAACTTTTTGAAAGAAACTGGATGGTTGCTCCTCGGAAAGGAAAAAGGTCAGCAGAGTCCAGCTCCTGGACCACACAGTGGACCAGGCAGAGAGGGCAAGATGTCTCAGTCTGCTGTACCCTAGAGGCAACAGAGGGATGCTCCAGGGAAGTGCAGAGTGCAGGCTGACAGATAAGCTTCAGCACCAAAGGGGAGAATCTTTTCTTAAGAAGTTGGAAGAGACTTAGGAAAGGTTTTTGGCAAGTCAGTGAGATTTGTGTTAGATGTCAAGATAGGAGGACAGTCTTCTTATCCAGAAAGGGGGTGGTTGTCACAGTGGATATTTTGTTTCAGTCCTTTTTTTGAAGTCTTAACTTTTCCTAGCGGATATTATTTTCCTCCACCTGAAAACTCTGTATTTTAATAAAAACTAGTTTAGGATCTCTAGAACTTAAAATATCCTGAAAGAAGTTGTTCCAATACTTCCATCTTTGGGTTGTGGAAGCATTTTGTTTTAGCAGTCTGTAACAATTATTCTGTCCTTGAATCTTAACATAGCACTGGGGATTATAGGAACGAATTGCATTTTCAAAAGGAAGCATTATCCGGAAGGCCTGCGGATCCTAGCGGGAGGGTCGTGCTTCCGTTGTCCTAAAATATACTAACTGAATTTATCTTGTTTGCATACCCCTCTCAAATTTTGCTTCCTTAAAAATTAACAATATTGGGAAGAAATACTTTGCTCTGAGGATGGTGAGGCACTGGAACAGATTGTCCAGAGAAGTTGTAGATGCCCCACATTGCTGGAAGTGTGTTAGGGTGGGTTGTGTGCAGCTTTGAGGAACCTGATCCAGTGGAAGCTGTCCCTGCCCATGGTATGGGTGTTGGAATGAGATGATCTTAGAGGTTACTCCCAACCCAAATGATTGTATGATTCTCTGATAAGAAGTGACACATTTCTATCTGTAGACGTTGAACAGCAATTTCAGGTAATTCAGTAAACAGAAGTTCAAGACGGATAAGATTTTGTTATCACTTCCATACTGGTCATAAAATCTAGTTCCTGAATGAACTGCCTATCTCAGACATACAAGTAGTGCTCTTACAGTGCAACTGGGACTGTGTTGTGTCTCTGGCAGTCCGAAAGCACCATCTCGGAGTGAATTCTAGTAGCATGGTACTCCAGAAGCCATGGGTTCTTTTGAGATACAACTGCATGCCAATCCCACACTGACCTGGGGAGCTGCCTGGGGAGCAGTTGTCATTTCCTGCATATGAATTATTGCCATATCCCAGTGTCCTACCTCTTCTGTCTGAGGTGCATTGTGATTTGTGGTGCACAGGGCTAGTAAGATCTGACATCCAGAGTGGCGGCTCCCACTATGGACCTGATGTATGAGAATTGAAGAATGGGATAGTTTTTGTAGAGATTAATATGGCACTGTTATCCAAAATGTGGTACATGTAAACAGTCTGCATTGCAACTGATATTTCTGATTTAACCTGATAGTAGTGAATCATAGCAATAACATTGTCACTTAATTTCATCATTTTAGCTGGAGAAAGGATTTAGCATAGTCGACATAATTTCATTTAATGGCCTGGGCCATAAACAGTACAAAGTAGCAGTAGTGTGGGTTTGCTGTTTTTAATGAAAATACCCAAAGGGTGAAAACTGCTGAATTTTTTTTTTTGTCAGTGTGCAGTTAGTGATCAACACAGGGAATGCAAAAATGTCCTGGTACAACATTTTTAAAGGAGTTACAAGAGAAGCATCTGGGAGCCAGACTTTGCTTGTGGAAACATGCCAACAACTGTATTGTGTTTCATTTCACTGATGTGAGCTCTGCTTTGCCTTTTGTCCTTTTTTGAGTAAGTTCAGGAATCATACTATAAATTTGAATACATTAACCTTGCAGATTATTATAGGATATTATGTGGTTTAAGCAAGATGCTTTATGAATTGTGTGTATGTAAATTTTATGTCAAGTCCCATTTGTCACAATTAAGAATATGTAGTTTTCAGAAATGGCTATTAAATTTAAGACTTGCTGCTGATCAATGATTATGAGAAACTTTACTTGACATTTATAGACTTTTTCTATCATATAAATTTAAGCTTGAGAAATATAACTGCTGTACAGTTTGTCAAATAACACTGTAGTACAGAGTTATACAGTATAGATTAGTTAATTGAATATTTGATTGCTAAATGTATTTACATTGGGAACTATTTATATTTTCTATATAAATTTTAATAGCCATCACATTTATTTTGGCAAAACATTTTAATAATAAGGTTTATAAAATGTCATGTTGAAAACTTAAATTATTTACATAGCTAAGAGCTATTACAGGTTGAGACAACAAACAAATTTATTTTAGTTTCAGTGAATTCATATAAATCTTTATTATGTTTAAAAGAATATTCTTATGTACATGCCACACGTATTTAGGCCAGCAATCTCTAGCACAGATTCCTATGAAACTACAGTAGAATCATGGAATAAACTTATAATTGTTCTTTTGTCCCTTTGAGAAACTAATTTGCATTCTGTCCAATAATTGCAACTATTTTTTTGCTAGAGTGACAGGGAACAGAGAAGGAAGCAAGGAAGATTTTTTGTTAATAAACCAATAATTAGATGAGCATGCAGAAACATTAAAACCCAAAAGCTTTTCCCCTATGTTGTTGAGATCTATTAAGAGTAGCATTATAAAATATTTTATTCTTTCTTTAAATGTTTAATAATGGATTGCCTGTTGCCTCAATTTGGTATGCCAAAATTGAGGCCTTAGGAGCAATTTTAGAAGTAGAGCGAAAATTGTGCTTTTGTTGAAATTTAACATGAAACTTTATCTTCAGAGATGCTTCTGTTCAGGTGTGGAAGTTGTTACCTAAAAGTTAACAAAAAAGTAAACAAAAAAGCAAAGGTAGGGTTTGCTTGCAAAAAAGTAAAGGTAAGATTTAAAAAAGAACCTAGTAAAGCTTAAGGAATTTGTACTGAGCTGGATTTTGAAGTCACTTATGAAATTTTCACCTTCTTTGATGGCCCATCAAACAATTTTTTGATTTCTGAGTTTAATATATTCTGACCAGTTCACTCAACATATAGGATTAGACAAATACTTGATTTCTGACAAAAAAATCCCTGAAATAGTGACTTCATTTGTAAATAAAGACAAAGTGTCTGTGAATATGAAAATGGGAAATCAATGAATGAGTTTCTGGAAGTGGATCTCTATAATTTCTTTTATTCTTCATTATTATCATTGTGTGCATATCCACAAGGAACTTGCTTGTGATGATCTTTATCTTTTCTCTTGAGAAGAATTACTATTATCAGTTGTTTCTTCATGAGGAAATAAAAAGGTCAGTGCAAAACCCATCTCTTATTTCTATGCAGTGCATATTGCACTTTGGCATATTTATATTGAATTTTATTAATAATAATTAGATAATTTTGTCAAATAAATGTTAATATCCCAAAATTAGGCATTCTAAGTGGTCTTCCCATGTAGGTACTCCTGCTTTTTCTGCCTTTTCCTATCTCCTCTCTTCCAAAGCTTGCTATTGGTGTAACTGAGATTTAACATGCTTCTCTTTCTCCTAGTTCTGTCAGACTAGCAATTTTTTTCCTACTTTAACTTTGAATTGACAAAATCTTAATTCTTTTGCATCTATGTTGCCCCCCCCCACCCAAAAAAAAAAAAAAGATAATGTAGAGTATGTAAAAAGATTGAGAAGATTGTGTTTGGTTTGGTTTAATTTAGTTTTAATCAGAGATTTTAGATTATTTGTTATTTTGAAGACTAGTGAAAGGAAGTGGCCAACTAAGTTGAATTGAGCTGTCACTCAAAACATGACTGAAGATTGCTTATTTGCAAGGAGAGCTCCAAGCAGGAAGCTGAGTTCATGAAATCTTAATATATTCATAACTAGAACTGGGAATTGCCTGCATCTCTGTGGATTATTCAGTTGTCCCAGTGAATGAATATATTCTGTTTGGTCATTCAGGTGACTGAGAATATTTTTCTTCCCATTTTGACAGTTTTTTCTTAAAATATGAAGAGCCTTTTGAAGCCCTGGAAACAGCCACTTTCATACCTTCTGTGTTTGGTAGATGTACAAAATTGTGGGGTCTGAAGAGGGTATTGGCTGTGACTACAGAATGGGGCAAAGGCAGGCAAGCAAAGTTACTGGAATATTTACTACTGGGAAAAGAAAAAGAAGGAGGAAAGGTGTTAACATATATTCAGGTCTCAGCTAGTAGAAAAGGTAAGTAAAGCAAAGCATTCTTCTAGGTTTCATGAAAATTAGTAAAAGGCTGCACCGTAGGGTGGGAAGATCCACTTTGCAGCAACTGTGGATGACCTGGCCAAAAATGTTTGGGAATTTTTTTTTTTTTTGCTGTGTGTATTAGAGTAGCTGTTTTTCCTCCAGATATGTGTTCTTTGATTACTTGTTGCTTGTTTTTTCCAGTAAAATAGTGAGAGGCCAAAAAATATCTTCCAGCTTTTAAAAATGTGATTTTTAAAAATCCATTGTGCTACTTTAGTTTATGTGGATTGCTATGTGTGTGGTAATATAAGAGAAATGTGGTGTCTTTTTTCACAAATGTATTTAGAAAGAGATACTTTTTTTTCCCCTCAAACAGTTCTCCAAATGTACTTATTTCCCTGTGCTACTTCTCTCTGTTATTATTCTTCATAGCAACAGTCATATGATCCAAATGTTATTCTGTTCAACGCTAGAGAATCACAGCCATAAAGTGTGTTTGCTGTTTTTCCTTAGTGGGACCAGGAATTTTTTGGTTTACTTTAGTCTTTAGTTTAGCAAATGCTGTAACTCCAAAATACTTTTCTTAGGAAGGGGATGTTGTATCTGCTTTTTGGTTTTGGTTAAGCCAGACCATTACATATGCTAAGATTCAGTAGGTGGTGCCAAAGAAAGGTTGTTTTGAGAGAGTTTTTTTCTTCTGAAAATGTCTAAGTGACATTCCAGTACTCCCATGTGATTTCTTCTCCTTCTCTTGCAGCAATAATCCTGGGTTAATTTACAACAAAATCTACTGCCCTTTTCTGTGAGGATGATGAGGTAACTTTCCCAAGGTCTTCTCAATAGGAGGCAGTGCTTCACTTTTAGCTGAGCTGGCTGGTTTAGCTATTCACATTGCTTAGACAACTGGGAGTTACAGTGGTGCACAGTAGCACCTTTTAAAGATAAAAGGAGTGCAACTGAGGGGAAAAAATGTGCAGGATTTCTCAAGGAGTACATGAAATCTCACATCTGGAGACTTGGCAAGATCTGGACAAAACTGAGTAATTTGAGCTAATCCTGTTCTAGAAAGTCATTAGCTTCAGCTGTGTCATACATGAGCTATTAAAATGCACAGGCCCTTTTAAACTGCTGCTGAACAGTTTAGTGTGGAGCACCATAAGAGGCCAAATGCTGTTTCCTAGAAACCTGATCTAACTGTCTGAGTTAGAGCAGGGTGTTAGAGTGAGCAATTTCCACAGATCCCATCTCTCCCAAAATTATTTCGTTATTCTAGCTTTTTCACTTTGTAAAGCCAGTGCAACTTATTCAAGGCCATTGAGAAGTCAGGATGTTGTTAATATTAATAGCAGACTTCTGTTACTGTCTGCTGGTTGGGAAGAGTGGTGTATGTATTTAACCTTACCTTGGAATTTAGGTAATGGTTTTTTTTCAAAGATCTGGTTAAAACTTGTGCAAAAGTGTTATTTGGAGGTCCCATCCAGTTTAGATGGTGGTATATTTGAATTAAACTTTTTGCTTCCATCTTGGAATCGGGCTTGGATCACATGTGTTGGGAGAAATTTGCCTAGGAATAGGTATGGGTTGTCGTCAACTAAAACGGAAGCATCTCAGTATGCATATTATTTTTCTTTAAGATGTATTTTTATATTGTTCATAACCCAGAGATCTCTTTCTGTCTTCTTTTGGAATACAGTTCTGTACTGCCATTTCCCATCATATTTCTGAATGCAATGATGACCATTTAGTCAGATGCAACTTCTGCTTCTGCTGACATATGTTGATGTCATCTTGTCTGCAATCCCAGTGTTTAGCCTGTGTTTGGGTGATTTGTTTCTATCATTCTGCTTGTGTTGTGGAAATTGGTTTTTTTTTACACTCAAGTTTGCCATATAAGAATATAACTTTTTTTGTTTGAGCTCTTGGGTGGTAACTAGCTGACCCATAGAAGTAGCAATAAAATGTCCTCTCTTCTGTCATGGTTAGAAATTCTCACATTTATAATCTCTTCTCTAGCAGCCAACTTGTTTTCCACTTTTCTTGCTGTGCTGGAGGTATTTTCCTTCTCAAACCATGGACTATTGTACAGTCAGGTGGAGCTTTAATAAAACAAGAATCTGTCTCCCCCTCTCTGCTGCCCCCAAGAACTCCCACCATGGCTAGACAATAGCACCTTCGGCAGCCTTTTCCAAACTGTTTTGTTGTTTACAGAGTACACTGGGCTGCTAATGGGAATACAGGGTGAGGTGAAATGTCAAGAAACTGTGTGTAAATCTTCCTGTAAATTGCCATGTCCCAGAGGAGCTGGGGAAAAGGGACAGATCTTTGAGAATATTGGAGGATTATCATAGTTGGAGTTTTGCTAATTGCATTTGAAGATCTCTTTGTACAGAGAGATCTCTCTCACGTACAATGGGTGGATCTGGAGTCTAAAAGAAAATACCAGAAATGAAAATCCCTGCCATTATAAATGCACACACCAAGGCAAGTAAACCTACTAGATTTTCTATGAAGCTACTTAGGCTAAAACTAAGGGTTTAGGTGAAGTGTACAGGCCTGTACAGGTGAGAATGCTGCAGAGGACCCCATCCCCAAGGCTGGGGAACACTGACCTCAGGTAAGGCAATTTGCTTGTCCTGTATAAAACAGGGCATTGATATGTATTCCTTTGACCCAGATGGTCACTAGCCCTCACCACAAATGCTAGCAGAAGTTGTCAGTTTGGCCAAATTATATTAACAATCTTTTTAAATTTTGTGTATTTATTGCTGCTTCTCTGGAAATATTAAATGTTTATCTGAACAAATACTCTTGTTTTTAAAAAAGCCAATTATTGCTAATTTTTTTTTAGTTAAGTAGCTAGGTTGATTTATGTTCCTTATTAGAGTAATAATCAATTTGGGGGGTGAGTCAATTCATAGAACTGTAAATTCTGGAGAGAAAAAGTCTTGACTCTTTCCCATGGTAAGTATTTACTTGGGTTTGAAAGTTCTTGTTTGCATTTGTGTGGAGTCATTATTTGGCAGCAAAAAAGCAGTATGGAGGAGTAATACTCTTGGTGTTAACATGCCATTATTTCTTTTATTTTTTTCTTAGGCAGAACAGGGTAGACCTGTGATATTCAGTATCAGCAGAGTTCATGTACACACTTGGTTTTTTGCATGCATCTGTCCTCCCTGCCAAGTGCAATAGTATAGACACTGTATAGTTTTTTTTATTGATTATTTAATAATTTTTTTTGTGGGGGTGCCTATCTTATAACACTTTGTATGCTTATAACCTTCTGATATTACAGTGAGATTTCAAAAGAAGAGACATGAATGTGCATTACAAGTGTGTGGTTGCTTGTGTCATTATGAAATAGATGGAAAATTAGTTCACTGCAGTACTTTTTATCTGAACTGATCAAAACATCTTCCAGTCATGTTGCTAACAATATGTGATAGGAATAATAACTTCACTTGTTGTTGTGTTCTGTGCTGCAGCCGAGAGGCATGTAAATACAAGCTGCTTATTTGCAAGAAGCTTCCAGATTTGCAATATGATTGCTATGGAAACCACACAATGAAAAGCTTATAACCATCTGTGTGGTTTGGTAGATTTTGCTGCATAGCTGAGCTGGTTTTGTTTACTGTAATCAAAACATTGAATAGAATATATTAACTTACAAACTTGGATTATTCAAGGTGTAAACTAGTATTGTGCAATGACAATGTGTCAGAAACTATAAGGCAACAGAATACCAAACAATAATGGCATTAAATTAGAATCTAATGTAAAAAGATGATTAGGTAACAGATTAGTAGAGAAAACTGCTAAATTTATGCATGTTTATCATGGAAATACCACATTCCATTGGAGGAATGCACTGTTCAAGCCAAACTCTTATCCATTTTATACTCAAGTAGTCCAGTCTTTTTTCCTTCCTCCTTTTTATGGATTCATGTAAAAAACCTCAGCAAATGTAAAATTAATTTTTCACTTCTTTAAATTTTGTGGATGGTAGAATCATATGTGATTGGGTGATTATTCTTCTGTTTTTTCTTCAAACTGAAAATTGAATAAGTAAATTATTTTCAACAACTTTCATGGACTAACTGAAAAAAAAAACCCTTTAACAAATATAGTTAGTTCCTTGTAGCACTGTCACAAGAATTTTGCTGTTAAGGTCTCTAAGTATCAGCATAGTATGGAACATAATCTATATCTCAGGGGTTCTTAGGATCTACGGCTCTGGAAGTGTTCATTGGTTTGGTTAGTGTAGATTAGTCTCATTTTGACATAGTGAGAAGGTGGAAAAGAGTATTTTCTCTGCAGTGATAGCGATGATGTGAAGAAGATATACAGAGGAAAAAGTGTAACAGATTATTTTAAAGGTATGCATGACTCCTTATACACAGTATCTTAAAAAAGCCAGAAGTATTTCTACTGTATTTTTTAATTTAATTTTTCATCTTTTGACTCTGTGCCATGTTGCAACACAAAGTTATGCATGTTGCATCAGACTGCAGCTGTAATTCCCAAGGTAATCAAGGTTGCTGTGTTTAAAGGACACCGCCTGCACATAGTTACTGCTTCAGGCCATACTATCAGAAAACATGGGCTAAGAACCACAGGTTCTTTTTTACTACCCTAAGCCAAGCCTACTACAACTGCTCCACTCTGAGCATGATTGCATTTGCAAATAGAGAGAAGCATTTACAACAGATTCATGAAGCAGAGGTTTGTGCAAAGGACCTGATGTTTGTTGTGCATGTTTCAGAGGAGGTTTCCTAAGCAGTCACTTCAGCCTGATACCATGGACTGAATGCCCATTAGTGCCTCTGGAGTGCCTCTTCCAGTATAATTGTACCTGAAACTTTGTCCTCTCTGTGACAACTCTGTAGTGTAAAGCAAGGTGGGATAAGTGGGGATGGTTGAGATCCAAAGCAGTATGCAAATATAGTGAATTTTTGCTTGAATTTGGCACCTTTTGGAATTCAAAGATTCAGACATTTTCATATCTTCAGATGTGGATCTGGTCAACTCTGACATTCAGACATTTTCATATCTTCAGATGTGGATCTGGTCAACTCTTGTTTCTAGGAAATATATATTTCAGAATAATACATATATTCTAAATATTTTCTGTGAAATCACAATGCAGTCTACATGTATTCAGCAGTACCTTACAAAAAGTCTCTTCAAACTTCTGCTGCTTCTTTACTTTAGTTGAGATACCCTCTACTGGAGTCAGTCCTTAGTTTAAACTAGTCTGATGACCATGACAAGTGGTAGAGTTAAAATCCATAGGACATTCAACAGAGCAAATGATTTAGGTCTAAACATTCAGAACTTGTAATATCAACATCTCTTTAATGAAAGAATAATATAATAGCAAGTGTGTTGAATGAAGATGTTTTTTCTGGGAAAAGGGAGAAGTTCTAGCAAATGTGACTGATCCTGGGTACTACTCCCTGTGTGGGGTGTAACCATGGTAGGGAACCCACAGAATGACAGTGCCTCCTAGTGCTCTGGACAGCACATAGGGATGCATTTTTGCCATTTATGCTCCAATTGTGAGTTCTTAAAATAAACAGATGAGCATACTTGGAAATGTGTGACAAATGTTAATGCCAAGTAGGGGAATACATTTGAACATCTGAATGCAGAACATAGTTTAGAGTGTTTTGTGTACACTACAGCTTCATATTTCTCCTGTTCTATTGCTAGGATTTTTTTTTTCCTGTTCTCCCCCCACTCCCCTTGGCTTAAAAATATTAATCTTTACCAGTTTTTTAACTCGTAAAGATTCAAGAACAAAAAATCTTGCTGGCTTAGTAGGGCAGAATTTCAAAGCTCTTTATAGAGTGAATCTTACGTTGTAATTGTAATATTTGTAGGACTGTGTATAGAGATTAGCAGTAATTATGCATACCCATTCCAACAGGTCTACTCTTGTGCTTTAAACATCTGCTTTAATGTTTGCAGTCTTGTGGATAGATTAAATTTTTACAAGGTTAAAAAAATCCTTTGAACTTTTGATATAAAATTCATTCTTTGTCAAAGTAAATGGGCAATTACATAAGAGTTTCACAATGAGGAACATTTTAAACACTGTGAGTGCTTCATCTGTTGTCTGTCATAAGTAAAATATCCAAATTAGTTGCTGAAATGTGTATCTTAAAAAGAAGCTTGACAATCTATATACAATGTGATGAGTAGCAAATCCAGAGAGTTTAAATGTATTAAAAGTCCAATTCATGCTTGAGAAATGGGTTTATCAATATACTATTTCCTCATTCAGTACAGCAGCCTTGTCAGTTATGATATACTGAAAATGTCAAGATAAATTTGTTTCTACTTCCTTATGAACCTGAAGACAGGATTCAGCTAAAAGTTTGTTCCCCTTTTTTACATCATCAGCAGGATTGTTGACTGGGAAACACGAGGAGCAGATCTGGTATCTCTGTACTGGGAAATGTGAGGAGCAAATCTGGTCTCCCTGTACTGAGTAGAGTGTGGATTTACTCAAGTGAGGGTCTGGACATGAGAGAGTTCAATGTCTGTGGCAGACAGGGAGGACGGAGCACATCTTTCAAAGTTGCCTGTGGGGATTTCAGAATGTTCCAAGCCTGCTAGCCAGAAAACATGCTTTAGAGCTGATCATTGCCAGGTTTTCTCTTTTCTTGTCTCCTAAACTTGCACTAAGTAGTTTGATAGAGTCTGGCTTGCTTAAAACCATGGTCAGGCACAATGGGCAGAAGCAGTGAAGGGCATGGTATCTGTCGTGGCTGTGTTCCCATCACGCAGGTGTTGAGCTTCTGTGTCTGTAGAACAGTGTTGAAGGTAAGATGTTGCCTGCCTTCGTTGCATAATGCTCTCTACAACTGAGGTATTGCTTGGGCTGGGGATACTTTTTCACACCTTGGTTTCCTTTTCTTTATCCTTTTCTGGCAAGAAATGTATGCAGCAGAAGAGGACCCTCATTCTAATTGTCTCAGAATGACTGAAAATCAGCAGAACTGCAGCTCTATATATGACTGCATTCAGACCAGAGTGAAAAGGGAAACAGATGTTCACAACTGCGATTTTGAAAGAAAGCTCTTGGAGTGTTTGGATGGATGGCGGAAACCACAGAAATAACAATGTTCCAATTTCTGTATAAGTGCAAAATAGTAAACAAGGCTTACAATCTGGAAATATAGAGTGTGTTTTTCAGGCTGATGTGGGCTGTAATTCCTGTCAGCTGAGGTGGTCCTTCAGAATTTCATTTGCAGTTATGTGTTTTGCAGAAGAACGTCTTTCTTCAAAAGCTGAAGTGCCAAGCAATGAGAGCCAGGAGGAAGTTACCACTGTTTCAGGTAATTAAAACCTTTCCCTTTATTTTGTGTATACACTTTTCTTTATACCTTTATTTTCTTTTCTCTTCCATTTGTTGTTTTAAAATAATGTTTTTATAGCTCTGTAATGCTGTCTTTTTTTAGCCGGGTATATGATGGCAGCAAAACTGCTTAAGCACCACTTAGGATGCATGAAAACCACTTGAGAAGGATTTATAAAGTAAGCCAATTTATACAAGGTATTCCTTCCTGAATTACTTTGTAATGACTCAATTAGCTTTCATTTCTGCACAAAGGAGATTTAGTTGCATAAATTAGCTTATCATCATTGAGGAAGTGTCACTGCTAAAGGACAGTTTATAGATACAACATGCAGTTGCTGTCAAACCTATAAGAATGTAATATAGACATCTGTGTATACTTTGTGCTTGAGCAGAACAGACTTCTGCCATTCAGAGACTAACAGGGGACAACAAGTTGCCCAAGGGATTGGCAATGTAGACGTCTCTGAAAAGGTCAACTTGACACAGGCTCTGACAATCGACCCAAAGCTCTGTCTTCTTTGATAAAAATCAGATAAACTTAAGACCACTAATTGATCTGCAGCCTGTTTAAATGTTGGCCATGCATATCTTCATTGCATATGATTACCAGAGAAAGCAAATGAATCAGGTAAGAAATGCCAGAGTCCAGTGACAGCAGCATAAAAATTGGAAAAGGACACAAATGCCCAGAAAGGCTGTGGAGGATATTCTCTCAGCTTTAGCTTGGCAAAGCGCCCTAGTGCTAATTATCTCTCGGACTAGAAAAATAACTGCATGCACCATGTAAAGTCACATTGCCAGGCAACTTTTCTTGATAGAAAGGTATTTCCAGTTATGCTTAAAAACAATATATTTTTGTACTTCAAGGGCACAGACCTTTAGATAAACTATTGGTGATTTGACACAGCAAGTAGAGAAGACTCACTTCTTATCAGACCTTACACCTTTCTGAGATCTGCTGCATTGTAACTGTGACCTGCACTGACATGCAATCTGGCTCTCCTTCCCCCATTGTACATAATACACATAATTCTTTCAGGGCTGTCAAGGAAGGGGTGGGCAAGAAGAGTTCCTTTAGGAAGTAGCTCTGCAGTGCCCTTCCTGTTGCAACATGTGGAGAGGAAACAGAGGCCTGATTTCCTGACCCATACAGGAAAGCAGGAACAGGTTGCTGTGAGGAGTTTTGGGTTGCTTTTCTTGGAAAGGAAACAAGAGCCAAGCCATCAGATGCTGTTAGCATTGTGCTTTGCTAAAAACATGTGTAAAACAACATGACTCATTACAACCTTAATATTTAGTACTCATTTAGACATTACTGTAATTATATGTGTATTGTCATAATGGAGCATGGGGTCAATCCAATTATAAAGTTGCCAACAACTTTTTTTCCCCCTGATGTACCTGTCTGAAGTTCTAATTGGTCATACTTTTAAAAAACCAAAACCTTAGCATCTGCATTTTTGAAAAATTTTAATTGTTATGAGAACACCCTTATCAGTCTTATTAGTATTTGTGTAATGTCATTGAAAATACCACAGCAGTTCCCCCCAGATGTCAGGTTCATTTCAGTCAATAGTTTTGTGAACTGATCTTACATAGTTCGCTATTTAACACTGGAAATTTGTTTGACTTTTAGGCTGAGTTGACATGAGTATTTCTGATAGGCATCACATCATAAATACCTGACATGACTTGAGAGTATTTTATGATTTTCTACACAAACAGTGCATACATTCTTAAGTTTAATTTATTGCCTAGCTTTACTAAACCTGAACTCACAGAAAATATTGTGCAAATTGTCTGTGAGCTCAAGCTGATTAGTGCAAAAATTTTTTCTTTTTTTCCCTACTCTTTTCTTGCCTTAACATATTTCTACTTCAATTAACTTTCAGACTCGAGTTCTTTTTATTCTGTTCTACTTGGTGCTGACTCTCGCTACTGGATAGCTTTGCATTAATTGATAGGGACCTAATAATTTAAAAATACCAAAGAACTGAAGAGCTTGAGTTATAGAATATGGTTTACTGGGTCTTTTTTGTTACCCATTATCATTTCCACAATCACTATTTCAATAAGTGTCTTTTTTTTTCCTTTATCAGTGTAAATACGTTGATTTTAGGATAACTAAGGAACAGAAGAAGGGAAGTGAGAAAGATTAAACCAAACATCTTCGAATAGATTAGAGTTTGAGTCCAAATAAATATCCTACAGTTGTCTTGCCCTTATTTTGTAACTTTTCTGGCCTGTGGGATAAAGGGCAAATAAGTAACAGGCATTTTCTGAAGTTTAGGATATCATCAGAACAAAAAACTGGATTCTTTAACAGGGTTTGTCTTGTTCAGTGATTGAGATGCAAAACCGAGAGTCTAGATCACTTGTGTAAGACACTCATACTGGTAGCATTAATTTTGAACTTCAGCTGTACTTCCATCTTTAAGCCTCCACTTTGGTAAATATTGAGCACATCATTACCAAAAGGGGCTACAGTATGTCTTTTTCAAATGTTGTTAAATAATCTTCAAATCTGACACTATTAACTTCTAAAAAATCTTACCAAGAGTTGAGGAACATGAGTTAGAATGGCAAGCTGTTTAATATACTAGGCAGTGGAACACAGTTGTGAATGGAAAACATTCACATGTATTCCTTCATTCCGCAAGGAATGTGCAAGCAAATAATAAAACTACTGGCTCTAAATCACTACCATAGTAGGGTTTGCTAACTTACGTGCCATCAGTGTTAAAATGGATGACTGAGAGAAATCAGGCACAGTCGCATTTATCCTAATGTTTTATGTAGTGCATTTTCATATTTAGGTTGTAATTCCTGCTTTTGTTTTGGTCAGTTTAGTGTTCTGTCAGGTTTGTGCTCAGAAATGGCAATTGCAAAAATCAACACAATTTAGGGGGCAGAAATTAAACACCCTGCAGTTAGATTGCATTAGGCTGCAGTGGGACAGCACACTTAAATACCTCTGAAATATGTACTATTAATCTGTTTTTCAAGTTGTGGTGTGGTTTGGTTCTTCTTTTCTGTCTATTGTGGTTGTTAGAATATTATTATAATTTTTCCCCCTTGAGCAATTCATGGGCATTCCTAAGTTTTAAATAGTCTAGTATTTGAGATGCATGCTTGAGTGATATATTTTTCAGATTTTTTTTTACCTGAACTGTTCACCTTTCTTTCTTCAAGCATGTATTGTCAAATACCAGTATTTTTCAGTGAAATAAGCAGTTTAACACTACTGTCAGAGAGGCTGGCAGCCATTGGCTTTTGATCTGTCAAAATAACTCTGAGGTGTTTCCATCTGAATATTGAACAAAATATCCATTGTTCCTACTCCCATTACTAGAAAAGCAGAGATGGCTGAAGTAAACCATGAGGAATTCTTTTTGGAAGAGTATTGATAACTATTGCATAGTAGCTGTTGGTAACCATTGGATAGTAGATTTCATCCAGGTAGCTGTCCTGAAATAGAAGAAATATTTTCTGGAGGAATAACCTATGAAAAATCCTACTCACCCACTTCTTGGGATTGGTACTCTTCAAAGCAGTGGGTAGGTAAAATCAAACTGCTTTCTGCCCTCAGCTACACACTTAATGCTTTTTTATTGTGTCTTATTTGTATTTGTGGCCAAGTGACCATACCTTCAAAATGCAACACACTTCAGTTTAGCAATTATGTCATAGTATTTTTAAGGCACGCGATATTTTGAAGTGTTTGAGAATACAGTGTAATTGTAACAGAGTAACACCAGCAAACCAATACCTTTTGAATTTGAACTGTAATAAGCTTATAAGTTCTTGATGCTAAATCCATCTGTTGTCAGGTACTACATGTGTTTAAGAAGCTTCACATTATTTCACTGCCATATATATACCAAATTCCTTAACTCAGACCTCCTGGTTTTGTTTTATACTATTCTTCAGAGGCAATAAAAGGAAATTTGTTAAGGTCTTCTCAAACTGAAAGGGACCAAAGTAAAAATGAGTGGGCTCATATTTTGTAGAGGTTTTTGCAGCATTTTTTTTCCTCTTCATTCTACACCTGTGTTTGTAAGGACTGTGAATCATTTTATGAAGCCCTTTTCACTTTAGGTGTATAAAGTCTGAAGTTACATTGACACCTGTCTTTTATGCATAGATAGTTACCCTTATAGAATTTGGAGAAACTTGTGCTGATGGGCATGAGAGGGGATTTCAGATTTGAAATTAACACCTTGAAAGACCAGCATAGTTGTTCACAAATTTACACTGCCACTTTCTTTCCATGTTTTTTGTTTCTGTGTTCCTTGAATACCGGTATATATTTTTCTGAAAAGTCTGGCTTTCTGATTTAAACAACCCTATCTTATGCTGAATTCACAAATGAGGGTACAGAGACATGGTTAGTCTTTGGTCAGTATCTTCACTATTGCAATAAGCTTGTTTTAAAATGCATCTTTCCAGTGTGTTCACATCATTAATTGAGTTGCTTTCGACTTTAAAACTTAATTAAATGCTGATGATGAACATAAAAGGAGAGACATGCCTTACCCACTGTTGGGTCTCTTCTGTTGCAACTCACTTTAGTGTTAACAGGAGTTACTTCAGGCACATAAAGGTAAGAGCAGAGCTCAAAGTGGTAAAGGTCAGTGTGAAAAGTCATGATTTCTTTCAGTGATGTTCTGAAGAAGTAAAAGTCCTGAGTAATGTGTTTTAAACAAAATCAATAAGCCAACTTATGAAAGACTTGAGAAGTGGGATATACCAAAATAGTTATTTTATTTTTTTTTTCTCATGTGGACTTACGTTATTGTTTATGACACAGAGTTGGGAACTTTGATCAGTACAGTAAGAAATTACCAAGGAGACATTCTGATTTAATATTTGTCACAAATTAATTTAGTGCTGACCTGTATTACTGTTTATAATTGTCTAATGCTAAATTGGTGAATAATGAGGTGAAAAATAGGAAGGGCCAAAATCTGGAGGTGCAACATTTCAAACTGATTATGCCTTCATGTTAAAATGTCTGTGCATTTTAAAATAACCAAATCTCTTATTTCTGAATGATTGTGAGCTTTCATATGGGTATTAATTGTTGCTTTTGGGGTGACAACAGAAGATTTTTGGCCCTAGCCGCCAGAACGCCCCCTAGTGCTACACAGCAAATTGTAGCTCCTAATCACCAGTTTATGGAAAATTAAATGGTGGATAACTGGCATAGCAGCTTTGAATTGAAGGTTGTGAATATTTAGCCTTATGACAGTATTGCCACTCAAACATGATAGCACAGAACACAGGCTGAAATGGAGAAAGAGAAAACAAGCTCTTCTTGCTCATACAGAGAATATTAAAACTCAAATCTAAGTATTTGCCAAAATAGAGAAGAACACAAGTTGAATACCACTATTCTTTTATAGTCTGATGCTTTCCATCTCCTGATACTCGATATTTTAGCAGGATTTTTTTGGTTATAAAATGAACCAATCATGGTTAAATTGTAAACTATAAATAATAGTGTAGAGTGCTAATGACATGCAAATGTAACTGGTGTATGTTGGAATAACCAGCAAGCCTGCAGTTCAAGGATCATATAACAAAACTAAGATGACAGCCTTGATCCAGCCAGTTCAGTGATATTTATGTTATCAGAATTAGAAGATAGCTTTCCAGTGATGTAAATTATTAGTACATATACATTCTGTCTGGTTAGTGTATACATAATGTAACCGGTCATCTTAGTGGTATTGCTTACATTCTTTTTGCATTAACTCATCACACTCCATTCTCATGGAATTAAAAACAGGAAATAGTTTGCAGTGCAACAGAAGCACCCAGTGTATTTAACTGTGTGTGAGCGCTGTGTTTCAATAGCTGTACTCTGTATTGTAAATGTATGACAAAGCATTTATTACTGTGTTATTGCCGTATTACAGAGCAAAGAGTGCTAAATAATCAATCAGTTAATGGTCTGTATGGCAGCTTGAACACAGCACATCCATTGTGCTTATGCTGTTAGAAGGATGAGTTTATGACTGTGGTGTAGTTGCACGTTTAGCCAGGGCTTAATGTCCTAAACTGGAGCTGACACAAATATTTTTGAAATGCAGCTTCAGCAACAGTTTCCAAATTCTCCAATATTTCAGAAGGAAGAATCAAGGATTATCTCAGGGATTCTCAGAGAAGCTATTTAATTTTGTTGGAACAGGAGAGAGAGGGGGAGTGTATCACAAAATACTTTAGCTTCCTTTCACTGATCGTTATTAATTATATTCTAGCAGTTTTATCAGTTTCAACTTGGGATACATATATGGCTTGCTAGAAATATACTGGCAGAGGAAAAATAGCTGCTTTAAGTTGCAGCTTTGAAAAATGCTTTGAAAACCTGTAGCTACATGTCTTTCAGTGATGCAACTTGCCAGTGAAGGGCTTGCACATTAAACTTATTTTTCACTTGCTTTCAAGACAGGAAGGAGCTGTTTCTGAAAAGAGGAATAAGAAATGTGTGCTAATAAATTGCTTTGTACTATTTGAAGATTTAAAGAGTAACTTTAGTTATCCTCAATCTTGGTTGTTTTATAATTAGGTGCTGTTTTCTTTGCAGATAGTGAAAATACCGATTATGCCAATTTCTATCAAGGTTTGTGGGACTGCACAGGAGATGAAACTGATGAGTTGACATTTAAACGTGGTGACGTTATCTACATTATCAGCAAGGTATGAGACACTACTGGGGCTACATGGTTGTAAAAAGAGAGCCATGGCACAAGGGCACATTCCCACAGTTCTGTGGGGGGAAATTGGCACTCCCTTTCAGATCCTTTGTCTGCAATCAGATAGTCACTGCAATTAATTATTTTGTCAAATGAACTATAATCACAATTAAAACATAGCCATGTAACAGGAATTAACTTTAAAGCATGTTTATTTACTTGTTAGATCTTGGCTACCATTTGTTAACTGACTTAACAGGAGACAATGTACTTTCTGCTTGTAGGAGTTAACCTTGTAGAATTTTAAGTTATCTTGTATGTTATGTTTTTTGTTTCCTGTTTTATATTCCTGACTCTGCTGATTCTGACTTTTTTTGGATCTTGCTACAGAAGATGGTTTGTTTTTTTGAACTATGCTTTCATCTTTGTATGTATATTGTTATTGTTCTAAGAGCTCAGATTCCAAATTTGTTTGCGCTGACAGATTTGGGCTTCTTTTTACTACATTTCTGTTTGCAAAGCAAATGAGAAATATAATTTCTCTCATCTGAATTGGCACTAAATAGTAAAGGCATGAAGTTTCATTCTATATTAATGTTGGTTAATTTTCAGATTTTTCCTTGACCTCCCCAACAAAACCAAAACCTCTGTTAAAATATATATCTCATGGTCCATATATATCTCATGTCCATTCTGAACAATTAATCAGAGGAAATTTGTTTTCCCCACATATCAGAAAAACAAAACAAAAAAAAAAGCTGAGCTTTTGAAGTTCTCAGTGAAAAAAACTATATAAAATATGTGTCTATGTAATTGCTGTTCAGTGTAATTAGTACAAAAAACCCATTGTAGGTCACTGAAATACACAAGTAGGTGCATGAAAGATAAAGGCATCTGTTTGTCCTAGTTTCAAATTAAGTTTTGTCACAATTGCTTTAAATCTTCTGTGATACCTTTAACTACATTTCTGGATAATAAATGTAACAGCTTCTGTTTTAAATAAATTTAAGATTTATGGATAGAAGGATAGTCCTATATAAAAATATAGAAGATGTATTACTAATATTAATTTGACCATGTATGTCTTTTGAGGTATTTCATTGTCACTTAAACTAATAACTGAATTGCATTACTAAAGGCTGAATAAAGCTTGTGTATTGGGCAAACTTTCAAGTAGTTATTCAGCACTGAAGAATTGGACTAATTTAAAATAACCACCTCTTCCCCCCCCCGCTCCCCCCAAAAAGCCCATGAGTGAATGGAATCCACTGTATGGGTTTGGCCTCTTTGTGGGTTGTGCCCTTCGGGTACATTATGGCAACTATAAAATCTTAATCTTCAGCTTGTAGGTGAAAAAAATTGTTTGCTACTCCTTCCCCAAAAGAGTGAGAAATTTAATTTAAAAAATGGAGCAAAATAGAAAAACAGTAGCTTAAGCTGTCCTCTGTATATCAACAGTCCTGTTGCTGTGCTGTGATTAATCCGTAATCGGTCCTTGAAGCAGGCTTGCTGCTGCTCCAGATATATAGAGCCTCTCTCTGTTGGAATGATTTCTACTCCAAAATACAGCCCAGAAAATTCAGCCCTGTTTCGCTTAAAGATTGTTACAGCTTTTTCAGAAAAATGAGTGTTGGCCACTACTGTCAGCTTGGAATTTAGGGTCCTTGGAGGGGAAAATGCCAGAGAATTATCTATCTTAACCCTCCACTTGATTCAGTTTCAAGGTCTAATCGTTTATGAGCTCTTTGTCTGTTAAGTGAAAATATAACCAAAGGAAAAGCGAGCCTAACCATCCCGAAGTGGGTCAAGACTTTTCTTCTAAAATATTTCCTAATCCACTACGTTAATACTTGGATTTTGTGGCAGTCGGCAGGAATCCTAGGCAATTTTTTTATTTTTTCACACCATCTAGTGGTTGAAAATGAGAGATGCAGGTACTGACAGGGAGGAGATGTGTATGCATCCAAAATGGTGTCATAAATTCAGCTTCAGCTGAACCTAGCTGTGGCTTTATTGCCTTTCTATCATATGTCAGCCAGGAACATTACTCTTGAAAATCACATTTTGCTGATAAGGAAGTAAGTACGGGTATAGCCAGGTTGTAGTAGGAAGGGTGAAGCATTAACAAAATATCGAGCATATTTGTGCAACATGTAATAGTTCTTTGTTTTATAGTGAAATATAAATGATATAGCCTGCTCTGATGAACGTGATAAGATAGATATTCATCTCTCCCAGCAATAGTTATACCAAAGCAATATTTTTTACCAGCTTTTCTCATACCTGTATAGAAATTAGGGGAAAGCACTATTTGTTTCCAAGAAATGAGATCATTAGTGTAACAGAAGTAATTATGAACTAGTTCAGCAAATTTGGGAATTTATAGATTTTAAATAAAGCAAGAGGAGCATTATGTTACATGTAAGTTTCTAGGTAAATGTCTTTTAGACAAATGAGCAGTTTGGTAGTGTTTGCTTCCTAAAATAGCTAAGTATTATGCAAAGACAAATCCCCAGAATGTGCTTTTAAATGAGCATCAAAACTCAGTGTTATTGCAATGAGCATGAGCTCATACTCTGACAAGAGAGATACCTATGCTTGACAAGTGTAGTTACTGCAGAAAAGCATGTTTTTCTTGTTTTAAAGGTGTATGCAAAAACTATTCAAGTTATTTTCTAAATATTTATGTCAGTTGTGGCTTTTGTTTGGCAGCAGTCCTGTGGGCTTTTACAAAAAACCCCCAAAGCCTCACAACTTCTTTCTAGGTTTTTCTATCAAGTTTCCCTGAAAAGTTGAGTTTTTAATCTGAGCAGAATTAACAGAACTGTCACAATAGTGCTTGTTGACTTTATTTAAAAACGTAGTTAACATTTCAGATTAATGGATCAATGTATCTGTACAGATATACTCATACTATTACAAGTATTTTAATTTATAATATTATTGAATATTCAAGTGGCTTTTATCATTTATGCTATGAATGATGTGAACTTTCAGAAAGCTATATACCCTTATTCCATTTTGTAATGAAAAAATATAGCTGTACTGATAAAGAGACTTGTTAATAACATTTCTTAGTTAATATTGACTGTTAGAAATGCAATACTTTGTAGTCCTGTTTTCTAAAAGGATGATTGCTCTTAACTCCTGCTCATTTATGGGCTTGCCTTTGCTTTCAAGCCTATGTGATAAATGGGAAAACAGACCATAGTATAGCAATCATTTTTATAAATCTTCCATAGCTCTACTCAAGAAATCAATTTCCAGAAACAATGATAACTATGGATAGAGGTAGTTCTATTTTCCTAAGTTTTGTATGCACAATTTATGCAACACTTGGATTACTCATTCATTTGCTTTAGGTGTGTGTTTTGTGTTAGGAAGCTCCATAACATGTTATGAAGTTCCAGTTTCATCAGCCAAATGCAAGTAATAGTGAAAATTTACCTCAGTCTGTTAGTGTGAACCTGCTTAGTAGACTTACTGACATTTCTTCACATTAAACTAATTTAATATACTTCTTATTTATATTTGTATTAAAATAGCAAATACTTCAAAATCAGAAATTATATCTTAAACTGGAATTCTCCTTGTTATTATTTCATTGCACACCAGTGCTCCTCAATGTGGTATTTATGATTCATGGAAACCTCATCTATGACAACCTTTTGCTCTAGAATTTCTCATGAAAGTAGAGTGTTAACTTGGTGCTTAGATTACCCTATATTCAGTGGTTGTAGGTTTCATGTATGGCACATTTTTCTTCTTTCAATACACTAAATGTTACAATGCTCACATCTCAACCTGTACTTATTGCCTAGTAAAAAACCAAAGTATCTCCACAGCTCAGGTTACTGCTTATGAAATAAAAGTACAACTTAACCATGCAACTATTTCAGAATCACTGTGAACATTTTGTTCACTATCTGTATAATCTTAATGAAATATATTTATTTAGTGTTTTGTCTAAAAGATATGAAAGACACACTAATATCCCGAGTATTTTATTTTTCCAGGTTGTTTTCTGGCTGATCATACTGAGATCCATAATTTCTATTCCATGGCCATACTGCCTATGGCTCCTCTAGCAAATAGGGAGTGCAACTAGGAGCAGATTTGCAGAGTGAAACACTTAGTGCTTGAGCCCTGGTGTCCACACCACGCTTTTTCAAAGCTGTTGGATGTCCAAAGCGGTCTAGTCTGGTTTTGTGGATTGAGAACACATTAATGGTTGGAGCATGTTAAAGTACATCTTCCATTTTGGCTTCATCTGAAATAAATGTAGTGTGTGTGCTCTGAGGCTGTGCAAAGGGAGCCAGTGGGGGGAAGGTGGGAGCTTTGGGAGATTCACTTCAGTGGGATGCTTCTGATCAAAACTAAAATGCAATACTCAGTTGTACATTACCCCTTTCCTGGCTAGTTTAGTTTTGATCTTTATGGGTGGGGGTGGGAGAACAGTAAGTATAGTCTAAAGACATACAGTGTCTAATAGTGAAAGCCTTTAAACAGAAGTTTGGTTAGAATTAATGCCAAGTGACTTTGTTGGTTTGCATATTGATAATATGATAATATGTAAACCTTTACCTATCAGATTAGAAGAAAAGTTGGCCATGTGTCATCTAATGGAAAATAAAATGGCCTTCCTATTATTCCAGGATGTTTTCTGGAAGCAGTTTTGGTTCAGAACTCAGTCTGCTTACTGTGATTTATATTGGAAATCTTTAATTGCTGTATATTTTCTCTCATGTCATTGTGGAAATAAAACCTAATAACGCAACCATACAATAAATTTAGTGCCTATATTTTTAAAGATGACCATTTTATTGCTGTCTTAAAACAACTCTACTACCTGTGAAGAAGTCTCATTCAGTTATTTAAGACATTTGTCATTCTCTACTTTTAGAGAAAATGCTGTTCTGTGCCAAAACTGCTCCCTGGTTGATAGTGTATCATTCAACAATTACACCAAAGAAAGTTCTAAAACTTTTTAGCTAGTATGAATCTCCTGGATGAATTGGAGATGTTCTAAAATATTATCTTGCTAAAATTGCACCCTAGAATGTTCTTTGCAAGAAATGTATCCCTGCTTTTGACATATATTTAGCTTGATAGTAGAGGTTACTTATTTTAACCCCAAACAAGGCTATAGATACATTTTGCTTTTTAGTTTTAAAGTTTGCAGGTATTCAGCCCATGAGTTAGTATTACTCACAGTGCCACTAGAAGAAGGAAGAAGAAAAAAATCTTGAATTCACATACTTTGGTTGTGGTTTTTTTAAAATACAACTCCATTTTTTTCTTCAAGGCATTGAAACACAATGATATTTTTCAGCAACTCTTTTTTAAAACCAAACAAATAAAAAACCCCACCCCACAAACATGAAGAAACAAACCATATGTATTCAACAATGGAGACTAATTGCACAAGAACTAGTTGTTCTCAACTTTTGCTGAAGTCAGTAGAAGTTTATATGGTGCAAAGCATCTGGAGAATCTCATATAGGCAGAGGAACTGTTCTAAAGGTAGCAACTGCTTTGGAAATCCTCCAGTATAAAAATTTTCTCTTTTTGTATGTCAAAATATCAAAATTCTCTTCTGTAGAGGACTAAAATATTGGATTTAAACCATATCTGTAGAAAACAGGGAGTGTATTGCTAATTATTGCATTTTCCCCAAGTACAAAAGGTTTTATGATCAGGGTCTTATGAAGTCATGGGTACCTAGGCATCAGTGCAGTGAAATGGGTGGGATGGGATCAGGGAGAAGCATTTGCTCACAGTGTGTTCCACTGAGAACATTTAAGGAGCCTGATGGGACTTTTACCCCCCACTATCTAGCATGCTGTACAGAGTGTTTTGCCAGCATGTTAAATGTTAAATCATAACCTGTTCCTTCCTGCCCTGTGAAATCACTTCACTTTGGTTAATAAATTTCTGCTGGGGAAAAAAATAATCCACTCTACGACAGCAGAAATGCAGAAATAGCTTAGAAAGCATTCGGTCATTTGTTAATGTTGTTGTTTCATATTATTTGGCATAGTATATTCCATTGCCCTGGTGTTTGTCTTCGGTGGGGGGGAGGGAGTTGTGGTGGCCCTCTCCTCCCCCCGGCCCTGCTAACATTGCCTGGTATGGCACATGTGCTCCCTGTCACATGGCAGAGCGTGGCCGCACACTTGTGCATTCTCCTCATTGCAGGGCAGCTGGATCTGGCCCTGCCCCCCTCTCCCTATCCCTCTATTTGCCTTGGAGCAATTCATTTTGCAGTTATTGAATTTCTTTGGAGAGTTATTTTCATACAGCGAGCATCACAGCACCTCTGGATCTTGATAGCGTTTCTACATAAGGAGAAAGAAGCTTTGTGTTAGTAATTACCTAACATTGTCAGGAGCTGACTGCAGGCCTCTTTCTAGTGATAACAGAATAACCACATAATGTAGCTTTATAGCACATGATTAATAGAAAATAATTACACATCCTACAAAGGGATGCAATATTTCTTATAAATTGACTACAATGGTTTCCTGTAGATTAAAGGACTCTTCATTATTTTATCAGTCCTTCTGAAGTATAGTTGCTTGCCTATGTTAGCAGTGATATTAAGAGCTGAATGCAGTGAGGGATACCAGATGGTAAACCCAGTGGTACCTGAGATCTGAAGCTTATGCTTGCAAAAGCACAGTGTTTCCCAACTTTTTTTTTTATTCTTATAAAACCCCTAACTGTATTCATATCCTTCTGTATATTATTATCCTTATTTTCCACAAATGTGGACTGCAGACTTTTATTCTACACATCTTAAGCAGGAGTGATAGACATATGGACCTCACAACAGCAGTGTATTAATGAAATTATATTGCTGCAAAGGAGTTTATAATTGATAACATTGATAGACACAATATATCAATTTGGATTTTATGTGTGCCTTCAAGAAAGGACTAGGGGGGCTGCTTATCTGCCTCACTAGTTAAGCACTCTTTCATGTTACTGAGGATAGGAAGGAGGGGTTATGAGTTTTAAAACGAAATGTCTGTATTTTAATCAGTTTAAAAGCGAGTGCTATCTAATTATTCTAAAACCAGATATTAAGGTTTTATGTTCTTGGTAGCCAGACATCTGCATTATATTTTTGTTCAGACTTCTATAGACTGCAGATAGTTTAATTGGGATTCATCTTGCTCTTGAGACCCATGCAAAGAATAGTAATGTAAAGACTTCTGTGTTGCAATATTGTCTGTATGGTATAATGGTTTCAGTGAATCCTTAAATTAGTTTACTAGTCTGTTACATCAACATTCATTTCATCTTCTCACTTAGCTTCGTGCCAGAGCAGTAAGTGGTGTATTAGTAAGTAGTAAAACCCAGAAAGTTTTCAAAACAGCAGCATGCTTTTAATTTTAATTTGAGCTATCTGAATTGTTTCTTTAAAAACAATTGTTTCTAAGTCCATGTAGTGTTGCTAAGTGGAACATTTTCAATGGATAATGTAATCCACAGGCTTTTTCTGTGCCATTTGTCATATGCAGTTTAATGACTGCTTAACTGAGCCACTTCCCTCATTTCATGTATTGTTTGTTTTTTTGGCTGATGTCTAGCAAAACTTGCTTAATCACTCTTGTCAGTCACTGTGCGAATTCCATGTAGCAGCTTAAAATCTTTTGTTGCTTTCTCTTGGAGAGATTTATTGCTGAGATTCCAGTAGGATACGTGAGTGCTGCTCCTTTCAGCGATTTCCCACTTCAGTCTTGAAATCTAGTTTGTATATTTAAACAGTGTATTGTGAGATAAAGTATAGATTTGTAAACAGGCTGATCTGGAAGATTATAAACCTCAGTGTCAGGGTATTGTTTCGCCTTTAAGGATTTGGGGTGTAATGTGAAGCCTCATGGGAAAGGTTATTAACTTCTGTGGAGAGCAGTGTGTACTGAAGATCAGGTTCCGATACCTCTAGACTTTCAAGACCAAACCCATCCCCAACAGTCTGCTTTGCAGTGGAAGGGGGAAGAAGGCGGAATTATTTTTGCAGCTTTCTTGTTTGCATGTTCACATAATAAATGAAGGTTTTCCTGCTGTTTTTTAAGTGGATTTCCTTTAAATCACACTTACTGCAGTATTTCATGCATAGTAGGATAGAATCTTTTACATTACCAATTCATTGTTAAGTGAAGGAAGAAGATGTTTAATTGAAGACTAATGTTCACCCTTCCACAATCAGAAAATACAAAACTGTGTGTGCTTTCATGCAAGCATTAAAAAAAAAAAAAAAAAAAAAAAAAAAAAAAAGGCAAAGAAAAAAAGCCCCCATGAAACCGGGCCATCATAGTTAAGCACAGAGAGAGCTGAGTACACTAAGCACCTCATAGGACCCCAGAGAACCCTTGACCAGGCTAAATGTGCCAGCAGAAAATCATTATAGCTCGGGCTCTAATGAAACGCCATTAACCCTTAAGCTCCACTTGCTATTTATAACCAAAAAACTTTACCTACAGTTCAAAACAGTAGCTTCATCTCGGTAGGACCAGTAATTCAAAATTCTAGAGCCTTTTCCTCTTCTCATCAGAAGAGCAGTGTAGCAGGAAGCAGATGCTGCTTATCAGAGATATCTGTGTATTTTGTATTTTGCATATTTGTTCCAAAGTAATTTCTATCTTGCTAATCATTCAGTTTTGAGTATGGTCTCTGTTTTAATAATGCTTCATTTGTAACTCAATATATGTGTATGTGTAATTCCAGCTGTTACAATTTATTAAACCACTGTTAGGATTGATCTTAAAATATCTCATAGGAAAAAAGTAAATTATATGGCACAATATACAATAATTACATATCAGTATTACATTATTTTATTTTTACAATAATTATATACCACAATACCGCAATACTCTTACTTAGTACTGCTTTTGGAAGATATTATTTCTTTAAATGATTATAATTCATTTTGTTTCATATTTATCTCACTAAGCCTAAACATATTTGAAACAGGAGTACATTAGTCATCTGTCAGGAATATGAGATCTGCTGTAGAATTTTCTGCAAGCCTAAAGCAATAGTAGACTTTGTCCATAGAAAGCTATTGTGTATTAGATATATAGTGTTCCCTTCACATTTGAGTGAAGTTGTTTTTAAAATAAGTTGATGTTAAGTTTCTTAGAGTTTAGTTTGTGATATTAAAATAATCCCGGTTGATTGTTATATGTCAATGTTATGCTATTAGATTTTAGTTACAAAGACAAGGTTTTTGTATTTTTGATGATCAGAGGATAAGGAGGTCGGCTATTTTTTATTAGGTGTTAGAGAAGCGTGGCCATAATTTAGACATTTTCTTGAGTATGCCTGGCCTTTTAAAATTTTACCTTCTGTCTTTGCCTAACTGCATGTGAATGCATATAAGAAAAAGATAAAATGTTTTAATTTTCAGTTGAAATGATTATAACTGTATATAAGAGAAAGCATCCATAAGGAGTTGCATACAAAACTCTATTGCATTTATATCAGACTAAAGGTTAATACTGCGTATTGTTTTCAATTAGGAGTACAATAGATTTGGCTGGTGGGTAGGAGAAATGAAGGGAACCATTGGCTTGGTGCCTAAAGCCTACATAATGGAGATGTATGATATTTGAGAGGCCTGGGTAAGTACATTTTAATCCAATCTTCTGTAATGGCTTATATGTTCCCTTGTTCTCTGTTTCATAAGTATGTCTTTCCTGGAACCTTTGTAGGAGTCCTGTTAACATAAAGATTATGGCAAAATATATTGAAGGTTCAATTAAAGTACTTTTTTTTTTCTGGGGTTCTATATGAAATATTAAACCGCAGAGTATAAAAGATTATATATTTAGTAACTATGTTCCTTTTTCCAGATTTTTTAAAAAATAAAATTGATGTTGTTTCTATTTAGTTTTGTTACTTTAGTAATATGTATATATCTGCCTGTGCAGAAAACTGTGTAAGGGGATGGATATTTGGACAGGGTTTGATATGCATGTTTGAGGTTTTTTTGGTTAATGATGAACTTTCAACTTCCCTCTCCCTAATCAGGAGAAATCTGCACTTGAAATGAAGAGTGGTGTGCAGCTGCAGTTTACAGACCCAGCCTCTGGAAGAAGATTCTGCTGTACATGTTTTGCGGTTTTAGCAAATGTAGTCAGATCGTTGCCTCGTGTATATTAAACATTATAAACTGTAATCGATCATAACTTTACGGAAATGTTCTTTTAAGCCACTTTTTATAGAATTGTAATGCTAGGAAATTAATAGATGGTAATTAACATATGGGGCACAAGCAGCCACATAGTGCCTGTTGCTCTTTTTTTTAACATGTTAGCAGCACTCTGTATAGCTGTAGGTTTGTGTTCTCTCAGGGAATTTTGCTGTCTTTTCCTGTTCTGCAGATTCAGAAAAATTAAACAGAGCTTTGAGGGTAAACTATTACTCAATTAATGCATGCATTAACCTTTTAATGCTCACTGTACAGCTTGTGCAGTTTCATCAGAAAGTGGGATAGGGGAAATTATGTATAATATTTCAAGTCTTGGAAACAGGGTATTCTGTTTCCAGATGTTTTTAAATTATGCTTTAGCCAATGATATATTTTTCTCATATATTTAGTATTGTATTGTTAATTACTATTTTGTTGACACACAATGAAGATTTGATTCTTTTGCTGGTGTAATAAATGGGCCTATGTGGTAATACTGCCCTGGTACCATTCTGACTTGGACATGATAATTCTATGGATATTTATGAAAATATATTAAACCCTACAATTTTTGCTAAGTCAACATGAGCTAAATTGCAGGTAAAAATATTTTTGTCCGTGGTAGTGTGAAATATTTTATCTGTACCTTACAGATACTTTTGCAGAGTCAAATCTGGATATCTTGCTGGTATATGGAATTCTGATACAGGTTATGCAACAGAGATCTTCATCTTCACCCTGTGTGGATTAGCAACAGCTACCTGCATTCTTGTGTCATAGCCAGAACTTTGTGGTTAATCAAAAACAATGACTGAAACATAAAAAAGTACACTAAAATACTACCACTTGTGGACAAGTGGTTGGGCAAGTCAGAGTTAATACTTTACATACTCTTCTTTTGGAGATGTACTTTACCATTAGCATGCAAGATCAACTTTTTGGGTCCTCCCAGACAGTTGATTTGTGAGACCCTTAATCTGCCAACGAGGCAGGTCAGGTCAGCCTGTGAGTTGCTGAGCCTGTGCAGGTCCCCGTGTAGTCGCTTGTGCTGTTTATGCTTCAGGCAGATCCCGCGAACATGTGGGTTAAAAGGAAACGTTAGTCTGAACCCGGAATTTGGATCCTTTCAGTAAACTAAGATGTTGTGCTCTGTGTTAGCTAATGTATGGTACTTGCTGGTACACTGAATTCTAATAGGCGTCAAACGGGACCGAGTTTTGTTGTAATTTTTTAAAGAGATAGTCATTGGAATTGATTCTGTGTGTTATCAGCGAAGCATTAAAATGATAGATTATAGTCTTCAGATCTTTTACTACTTTAATTTGTCAAGTGTACTGGTGGATTGTGTGCAGAATGTAAAGCGTTAATAGCGGGGCTGGAAACGCTCCTTCTCCCTTGTTAACATGGCAGCGCCATAAATCTGCCCACCGAAATGGCTTTTTATTAATTACAGAATTCCGAATCCCACCAGCAGCACCATGTACTTTTTAGGGAATAAACCCTGCCCCACCTCCTGAGCCGCGGTGCGTTCGCTCGGCGCTCGCTGCGGGCCCGGCCGGGCGCGGGGCGCGGGCGGGGGCGGCCCCGGCCCCGGCCCCGGTCCCTGCGCTGCGCGGCCGCGGCGCTGGGTGGCAGCAGATTTTCGTGGGACGGGCGGAGGCGGATCCCGGTGCTGTCCCTGTCCCCTTCCCCCTCCGTGCCGTCCCGCGGCGTTTCTGCCGTTTTTCCAGGAGAGGGAGTCCTTACCCAAGCGATGAGGGGCAGAGCTCCTGGGTAGTGGCAACCAGAGACATCAAGTGGCTTTTGTCCGTAGTTCTCTTTTAGGGCTTCCCCCTTTTTAATACTTACTGCTAGGGGAGAGTAAATAAACTGCCTTAAATTAAAAACGTGAAAGATGTCCTGAAACTCACTGGAAATATCTCAGAAAAAAACCAGCGATGGACCACGGATGAATGGTTTACTTTAAATCTGTGTGAATACCATAACCTTTTTTGGATAAGGAAATCTCAGTTAATACAACTTAAACGAAACTCAGGTAGACGATGATAATTGCTTAATTTTCTTTGTTCACTTAGATTGTGCTTGCCTTTCTGTGAACGGTGAGAGAGCAGATTTTAAAAAGGTAATTGTAACTCTCACATTGTACAGCGTTTTACTTGATTATTTGCTGTGTTCTGGATTTGTATGGTACTGCCATTAGATCTTATAATAATGTTCTACTCTGCAAATTTTTAAGGTTCAAATAAAGTTTAATTGTTTGCAAACTGTTATGATGCTAATAATTCAACAGCCTGCTGTGTTACTAATGAAATTACTTTGTTATGATTAATTTGGAAAATAGTGTGTTGATTGTAGTAATTAAGCACAACAAGGTGAAGTAAATGATTCTAATGCCATCTGGCCTCCAGACTGAATGAAGAAATGAAATGGGGCTGTCATTTGAATTTATTCAGAGAAGTAAGGGTCATACAAATGCTTTTTATAGCAGAGGCACCCAGATATAATCATGCCATTCTGCAGTATCTTTTCATGTGCTTCTGTATATGGTTAACTGATTCACATATTTTTGCAGCATCTTGTTAGGATATACCTCTTTGTGCATACTGCCTCTAATTACATGTACTCATGGCAGTGCATGCACTGGTTCTTCTACCAGAAAGATGTATGGATAAGATTAGAGAAGTGGTATGGCTCAGCTTACCTTTTGCTCCCCTATTAACGATAAAAACTTTCTGTGACTGGAATTAAACTGAAAGTGAATGCTAATTAAGATCCCATTCTAAATTCAAAGCTAAATGCATAAACTTCTTTCCCTCTTTTTGACTCTGCAGACTGAGTATGACACAGTATTAGAAGGAATGTAAAGAATAACCATTTAGAACCTGATCCAAGGACTGTTGAAACAGAGAAGCTATTGAATTCACTTGCTTATGCATCAGGATCTCAAACAGTAACTCAAGAACAGGCAATACCGTTTCAAAGGGCTTTTTTCGCTGAATACTCTTTGTCCTCTTTCTGAAAGAGATGCAATTATTTCCATAAGGTGAACCAAACAAAAGAACAGCCCTTATTTCTCTAAACCAAATGACAGAAATCTATTTTTCTATCATAGGTAAAGCAAAATGAAGTTGTGGGTGTAAATTAGAATCCTGGCTTGATAAAGTTCAGTGGGATCTATAGGGGAGCTGTAAAATATTAATATATGATGAAAGTACCCAGGTAGATGACAGTGGTGTGCTCTTCAGTTGCATGAGCCATTTGAAATTTCTCTCATCTCTCGCTCAAAGTTGATGAAAAATGTGTTAGTACATAATTGTGGGAATAAGCTTATGCATGGAAACCTCATAAACAACTTTACACTTTACATAGCATGAAGTACTGATAAACTCTGTAAGACCTTCACCTACCAGGGTTTCTCTGAAGCTGATATTTTTCAGACAGGAGTCTGCTTAATTCCATCTTTATTTAGGAAATCTGACACTTAAGCTCAGCAAGGAGCGCTCTGCCAAATCTGCATCTCTGTCTTAGAGTTTATTTCTTGCCTAACATCCATTGTCTTACTGTGAGGGACCAGCGCCAATCAGCTTCACATTATGAACTTAAAATTGTGGATTCAAGTTGGGTGTAAGCACAGGATTTGGTACTTCTGGGATGCAATTGTGACTTGACTCATCTTTCCATCCTACAGGAAGAAGTAAAAGGGGCTTAGATGATGGCAGGATGTGCAAGTGAAAGGGATGCAGCTTTTCTTATCAAACTGTGTCTGCTAAGGAATATATATGTTTGCTTTCCCTTTAATTGTAAAGCAGATCAGGCAGTGATAACCCATGAATTGTTATATTACAGCCTTTTAGAGATTTGTTTAGAAGAGATTTTGTAATGGGATCTAGACAATTCTGTTTCTGCTGTCTGGAATTGTCATTAGTCCCAACTATCACACAGAGAAATTCATAGAAGTTCAGTTGCTGGGTTCAAAGCAAAGTAGAGGAAAAACCTCTGCACCTGAAACCTATGTTAATGTAAGTCAAATTTAAAACTGAAACTGTCAGCTTCTTCCCAGTTTTTTTGGGAGTACAGGTCTTTTAATTAACAGGAAAAGCTTAAAAATCCAAGGTGTCATCTTGGAGAATAAAGTACTATAATGCAGGCAGACTGAGGAGAAGAGCTGCTGGTAGATGAAGAGGCAGATAGTTTCAAATGCCCCTAAACCCCAATCTATCTCTATTAATTTTCTGCTCTAGCAAACTGATATGTTGGAGCTTTTATCCTAAAGTATCCTCACTGTCTCACAACCCATAGAGCAAACTTCCTTTCACCCTCTGTTGTAAAGCAAGTGCTACTCCATAAAGAGATTTGTTGGCTAATGAGCATTTTACAGCAACACTTTAAAGTTTATGCTGTGAGATGAAAAAAAAAAAAATCCACATTCAGTTACAGTGGGAGGATTTATGTTGGCAGAAGAGAATTACCAGTTTGGCCACTTCCAATCTGCCGTAATTGCTTCCATACTTGTAAATAGTGCTGTGGGATTTTTAATGGCCACAGCAATAAGAACTTTAGTTTTACACCTCATGCTACAAGACGAGTATGTAGCACCCCAGAACTGACCCCTGTGCAGAACTGCCTGGGATAAAGTACTGCACAGGATTATTATCCATCTTTGAAAAGCCAGCAGCATGGATGTGTGCCTTGGCAGACTCCCACCCAAGAGCTGACATGGCCCAATGCTGCTTTTTAATAGTCAAATCTAATAGGGTCAGCATGAGAAGAGCAGAGCACAGACAGTCTGACAGGCATGGGCAACTCAGTTTGTTCATTGGTGGTCTTCAGCCCCTCAGACTTATTTCAGTGTGGAAAAGATTAAATCTGTAAACTGTCACCTGGCATCTGGAAAGCAACTTCCTTTTCTGTTGCTCTGTTCCGAGAGGACTGCCATTCTTTCCTTATATTTAAATTAAAAGCACTCAGGCATGTGTGTGTAGGAAGGAGTGGGTTTTAATGTATCGTCACTTACAATCTTGTTTCTATGCTGGTTTCTCCTTTGTGATGTTTACATTGACATGCTCATAGTGGCCACACTACCTTTTCCACAGAAAAAAGGTATTTCTAGCTTAAAAAAAAGCAACAATTATTTACAGTTCTTGAAAGGCTCTATTTATTTTATTAGCTCCTCTTTTGTTATTTCCCACCATTTTAGTGCATTGTGTCAGCAGTATCTTATCAAAATCTGTGTCTTTTGTGACAGTAATTTTTGCTTGCATGTAAAATACTCCAGAGTAATGTTTTGAAACTTCTTATTTTCAAGATGATTTAGTTTTAGGGTATTAAACCTCAATGAAAGGGGAAGGAGTGAATAATCTGTACATCTAGAGTTCTGTTACTTGACAAAAAAATAGGCAATCCTCATTAGCAATTGTGAGAACTGCCTTAGAAGATCTCTCAAGTGACTGGCTTCCTTTCCATTCATTTGTTTCTGATTCTGAGACTCACACAGTATCTCTAACAACTGAGACAACCTATTCAACTACTTGCTGTCCTGTGGTAGCCACCCAAAGTCATTTGTAGGTCATTATTGACTTATGACCAGAATTCCTTCCCTTTAATGTATTTTGTACTG
Organism: Anomalospiza imberbis; assembly: GCF_031753505.1. Taxonomy (NCBI): domain Eukaryota; kingdom Metazoa; phylum Chordata; class Aves; order Passeriformes; family Viduidae; genus Anomalospiza; species Anomalospiza imberbis. The sequence goes on from NC_089681.1 coordinate 118,914,782, forward strand.
TTTTAAAGGCAGAACAAACATCTTGTCTCCTGAGCTTTGTAAATTTTCAGGTGAGTGAAAGTTCAAAATGCAGAGGCATCATCCAGAATAATCTCTCTCACTAAGCCATGTTTATAATTTGTATTTCTCTTAATACTCTGTCTTGACTTTACTCCTGCATTCATTTACTTAAAAAAATAGTGAAGAGGAGAACATGTACCATGAGATGTCTTCATAAAACATCAGATTTTGACAGAATTGGGTCAAACTCTTGTTTCAGGTGCAGATTATGTGAATGCTACTTGAGAGTGGGAACCTGAATCCATACAGTGGTGGTTTCTGTCAGGCTTTGGCAAGCGGAGGAGAACAAAGAGCTACATGTCTGGCCCTTAGCTGAAAACTGAGCCTAATTGATCTATGTCTGATAATAACTTAGGCCCTTCAGCTGCAGTGTTGCTTCTGAGCATCTCTAATAAATCCAGTGAGCTAGAAATTTATGCAGGTGTTTGTCCATCAGGTGTGGATCAGGGTTTTGAATTATAGCCTGATCTGACAGAATGGCATACAAAACCATGATGTGATACGTTCACATTTGTGGGTCCCCAGACTAGCTGATGATTCCAAGAAGCACATGTGGACCACAGAGGGATTTCATCATGCCCGTTTCATTAAATGGTAATGATAATGTGTTTCAGTGGAATTCTATTTTGCACGTTCTGGCTTATGTAAAGGAGGCCTTCATGCAAAATACCCTTGCTTAGGTGTCATAACATCTGAAACATGGGGAATATGTGTTAGAGTAATTCAGTCTAAAACTGACCAGGGTGACTCCCAGGGATCACAGAACAGAGTGCAGAGCAGCTACTGAGGGCACATATACTTCATTTGGTAAACAGTGTTTGATTATGAATTAATTGTAATAATGCAGACAATTATTTCAATAACTTTGTTTAGTTAACAACAACAATAGACATACTGTTTGTTAAATGTATTAACTGAAATTGCAGTAGCTATTCAGACTATGTTCATCATAATACTTGGTAGTGTATTGTCCTTCCCTTGTCTGTGTGCTTTTGAGTGTCCTGCTCATCCTGAGTGTTGTCATTTTTGCTGGTATTACAGAAAAAAATTGAAATGTAGGCAGTTGTCAATGACACAAACATCTTCTGTCATTTCCACTGTCTGCTTCTAGAAAACAGTCAGTTCTGAAACAAGGGAATTTAGCCATGTGACTCCTCCCTTAACTCAGCAAAAGTTATGAGGTAATTCTTAATTTGAGGGCGCAGTATTAACTCCTCATTGACAAGAGTAAGCATTAGTCACATAGTTCCCTTGGCTTCATTGCAACTGCTCCTGCAACTTCTTACTCATGAGATACAGGATTTAGAATCAAGTTGCAAATATTGCGGAAAATTAATTTTTGTAGTTTAAAGTATAGTGCTAACCATCAGTTAACCACCCTGATACAGGGTGCCAATTTATCTATGAAGGGGTTCTTGATGTTCAAAATCACTCTGTACCCAGCACTTTAACAAGTACAGGGAATATTAGGAACACAAAACGAATGGTTTTGGTGATTGTGATCTCCAGAGAAGATCTCCTTGGCATAAGATAGTTCTCATAAACAGATGGAAGTATTTTACATCCTACTCATTCTGAGCTCCCAGTTCACACCCTGATGATCTGTACACTCTGTGCTGAGGTCTGATTGATTATACCAGGATTGATTGGGTTTTACTCTTCTGAAAATGTTGCAGGTATGCCAGATGTGAGAAAACCCTGTCTGACCCTGTCTGCTCCATTTCTCTACGAAACTGGAATTGTATAGGGGCAGGTACAAGTACTGTCTTCAGGAATCTTTATTATAGACAGCTGTCAATGGCAGAATAATGCTTTGCCTGTGCCTCTCCTTTCAGCCAAGGAATAAGTCTATAATAGTGAGGATTTATCTTGTTATATGAGTATACTGACACAGAATTATAACATCTGTATATGGGCCACTGACAGTCCCTATGTCTCCTACTATATTCTATTTTCTCTAGGCCAAATTTATTGCTCTCATAATTAAGTCCTATCCTGAGAACTTAATGGAGTTGCAGGTTCTGAAAGTAGCAGGAAATACAGCTCCTTGCCAGGAGCTTGTGCAGTGTCTGCTCTGGTCTGCCCAGAGTGTAATTCCACCCGTTCTGAGTGCAGGGTGGGTGACAGAGGACATGGCTTTAGAAGAAACTCCAAATTAGTAATTCTTATTGTTTGTTCCATCTCATGTTAGGAATGCCTGAGTGGCCTTTTGTTCTCAGTAAGTCTTACAACCCTAGTTGCTAAATGGGATCACGTTAATCATGGATGACACCAAGAAATAACAGGTTTACATTGCTTCCAGGTAGAGGCAGATCAGGCACAAGGTGAGGCTTTCCAGTGGTGAGGGCAGTGAAGCATTGGGGTTGGTTGCCTAGGGAGTTTCTGTGATTTCCATTTCTGGAGGATTTGGAGAACCTGCAGGGAATGAACTCACCTGCTAGGAATGACTGAACCATGGTGATTCCTGCCTTGGGGTTGGGGCATGTACTAAATCACCTCCTAAGGTCTGTTCCAGGCCAGTTTTTTGCAATTCTGTAAGTCAGTGGTGAGCTGACACTATTCTGAAATGGCAGAATAAATACAAGCCCAGTCTTATTCTTTGCCTGGTACACTAAAAATGCTGCTGCTCTGTGGGTTTATGTGTTCCTTATTCCCCTACAACTTCACAATCTCCAAGCAGGAACCAAGTTTACTATTTCTTACCCAGCAAGATTATTAGTGCATAATCTCAGTAATTAATTCACAATTAGTATATTTTTAAAAAGGTAAAGGATTCTTTAAAGTATCATATACCTCAAAGTGGCTGTGGCAGATCCTTACCAGTTTTGAGTATATTACAGTCCTACATTGATTCTAATTGAAATGTAAAGCATTTAATTCAGGGTTTTTTAAAAGCAAAATAGCTACAATTTCAGATTGTAGCCATTCATTCTCCATAGGTAGTAAATTTTCATTAACCAGTTGGTTGTCTTAGGAAATAGAGAAAGAGATAAAAATAGCCTTCAATTTTGTCTTTTGTCTCTTTTGAGAACAGAAAGGGATTTTTCCAGAGTTCACTCAGGTAAATAGAAACATTCTCATCCTTATAATAGGCTTTGGAGCAGGTCCATATGTAAGGATAGTCATATTCCCCCCCCCCCCCTTTTTTTTTTCCCCCATAGACTTGAATTGAATGTATGACATATATTTAATCCTGGCAGTATTCTTTATCTCTATGAGAAGTCCTTTTAATTCTCTGTAAGAAAGTGTTCTGTGATGTGGCTACCTGATTTTATTGAAACTCACATGTCAGGAAAAAAAATTATTGCCTTCCCTGTCAAAACTGACAGTAATTACAAGGCCAAATATATTGCTGTGATTGACTTGTAAAACCAAATCTGTAATATTTCAAGTTTGTGAGTTGGCTTGTGCAGCTTTCAGGAAATATAACCCAGTATTTTCTTTGCAAGCTGACATCTCTTTATCCATTTCTTTTATCATCTTTGTTTTTATTTGTGAGAGCGGGAAGCATACAGCATTTATATGGAATGGACTGAATGGCATTTAATGAGACGGCTTCTGGGGAAAAGTGACCAAACAGTAGCTAAAAGAAAGCCAGGAAGGTTTAAGCAACGATATCTTTTATGTGCTCCCCTTTATGCATAATCTTTCAGCAATAAATACTGCATATTGATTTCTTAATTGTAATGGAAACATACTTGGACAGGAGCTACATTATAGCCTATTTGCTGCCTTAATTTTTAAAGACATTTTAAATTTTAAAACGGATACTGCACTAAATGCAGGACAGTGCTCTTAACTTGATGTAGAAGCACTTGCTTGTCAAGGCTGTGTTGCTGGGAGCTCTTTCAATTTCAGCTGCCTTCCTTTCTCTTACCTTTGTAAACCAGAAGAATCCGTAGTTGGTGTTTAGGCACACTTAGCATGTGTAAAATTCACTCCAGATCAGATAAATCACTTTGGTTTGTGAAGAAGCCCCAAAATAGGTTTCTGCCTAAAAAATAAGTATTAAAGTTTCACTTGTTTTTTTTTTACCTATGAAAAAAAAATCAAACATGCAATAATTTTCAGGTTAATAATGAACATTTGTGAGGACTTGTAGTAAAAAGTTAGCCCTCTTTCGCTGAAGGAAAAAAAAAGGACACCTACACATCAAATAAATGTATAAACCAAATGCTGAGTAAAGATTTCTTAAAGGTGGACTAATAGCACTGCCTGAAAAATAAAGTAAAAGGAGGAAAATATATCTTAAATATATCTTAAATATATCTTAAATATATCTTAAATATATCTTAAATATATCTTAAATATCATTTAGTCATTTAGGTGGAGTGCAAAAATAAATGCAAGTGTTAAAGTGATATATATTAAGAGCCACAAAGAGACACTTGGAAATGGCATCCACAATATTGTGTATTGTTTCAAATGTACAATGCAAGATTATTTTGGAACAAAAAAGATGAAATTGCCGTTAAAGGAGAAAATATTCTCCATTTTACTTCATCATTTCCAGTCTGCTGGGTGTTTGGATGGTATTGCTGTTGGGGTTTCAATTTTTCTTTTTTTCCTTCTTTTCTTTCAAAATTATTTTATATTTTATTCTAAATCCAAACCAGTGAAGCAAAGCCTGGGAAGTAATAATTTCTTTGAATCTTAATACAGTCTGTCTTCTTAATGAGCTTACTGCACTGCCCTGAAAACAGCCCTTTACAAATAAACATGCTGGAAGTGATTTAGCCACAACGTCCAGACTGTGTAAACATCTAATTATTACAATAAAATTGTCAATAAATATACATTACTGCTCCCTTTTCAAACGTTAACCAACTTTCTCTGTGCTTGATAAAAAGGTATAAATTGTATTTTTATGTCTCGGAGGGTTTTGTTTTCATTACCCTGCTTGCTGCTCTCCAGACAAAAGAACGCAGACTAATGTCTGAGTTATTCCTGGATGGTGAAAACTCCTACAGTTGTTTATTAACATAAAGTGCTATGTTTCCTTTCACAGCAAAATGAACTCCAAGCTTTCACAATCTGATGTTTAGTCACAGCATCTTCCCCCCCACCAAAAAACGAAGCTATAAAATCTCTTATTGCGGTGGCTGTAACTGTGGGATAGGCACACCATTGAAAAGCACTTATTAGAGGGAGGAGAGGACATAATGCTGCTTTAGGACTGAGAGAGAAGATAGGAAACCACAATAATTTCCTCAAAAATATGAAGCTGTGCCTTTCAAATTATAGCACTGTGTTGACCATAAATGTGGCATCAGCTCCCCCCCGCCTCCCCCATACGTAGCCCCTTTTCACATTTCTTATATAACTGGAACATTAACATTAGAAAAGCAGAGCGATATTGAATCCTAATGAGGTCTGGCCTATATGCTCCGGCAGGAGAAGAATGAGGATAATTCATTTGTATGCCGCAAAGCATTCACAACTCCATGAGCATCCCCGTGGCTTTGGCTTGTGGTGCTGATCATCTGTTCCTACTTTAGGGGGTTTCATTGCTCTGAGCAGCATCTGAGCTGGGGAGAAAATAGTTAACCGCTTTACTGCTAGCTTTTGTTATATAATGACAATTTAATACGGTGGCTATTTTTTTGTTAACCTGCTTTAAAAAGGTCTTTCAAATGGTTAAATTAATCTTCTGATTAGCTGTGCCTGCCAGGTAAAATATAAGGAGGAAAATGATGTGGAACACAGCAGTGTAAAATGCGTTAGCCAGTCTAGGTAAACATGTCTATTTTAAATAATCAATGTAATGACAGGCAGCCATTTGCTCGGAAAATATTTTTTTTAAATACTTTTTATTCTATTTTACTGCCTGTGATCACACTGCTTTTTTTAATCCCTTTTTTTTTTAAACACTGAAGATACTCAGCTGAGCGACATGTTATTTAAAAAAAGAAAACAGAAATGTTTACCAAAATCAAGGTATAAAAGATCCGTGCAAATTGCCATGTAAAATGATCTGCACAAAAAGGCATCGGGGAAGAGAGGGAAGGCTGTGCCAAACAGATGGCACACCCTGCTGTGTTTTTGATTGA